>NC_136958.1:43802248-43842248 GCF_032717465.1 Coenobita brevimanus | reverse complement strand
CTTTCAAGCAGCCTGTCAGAGTGGAGAAATGAGGAGAGGAGAGGAGAGAAAAGGAGAAGAGAGAAGGGAAGAGAAAGAAGACAAAAATGAAAACTGGGAACAGAGGAGAGAGGAAAGAAGGTGGCACAGTAGGAATAGGAAAGAAAGTGGCATAGTAGGAATATGCGAGTTCTTATGTCTGTTTTTTGTAGAGGGCGTGCGTTTGTATATGCTCCTGTCTGGCTGAATGTAACGGGAGGGAAAAATTAATATATTCATCTGAGTCACTGGGATTCATTAAACACACGACCTAGGCTTCGTGCACACGCAATTCCCGTTATTGCATGTGTATTGAAAATGATACTATAACTACTGGTTGTGTAATTAGTCCCTATTAATTAGAATTCTTAATAACACAAACAAGCCTGTACATCCTCCTCCCTATCTAGGACTACCATTACTAAAGGAAATGCTACAGTGAATCTCTCTTATACTCAGGAGTGGGGTGAGTTGGGGTACATGAGGTAGATGCACAGTGATCTTCCTTGTATTATCTCGTACTGTCTCCTATCTACACACATGACAGACTCATGTCCCCAGCAACGGTACTGTCTTGAGGAAGGTAAAATAACTTGAAGATCCATGAAACTGTGAGTACAGGAGGAGGTCTCAGCAGTTTTGTAGCTCATTTCCTAGTTACTGTGGCATTATGAAAGTAGTATGAGAGGAAGATTACTGACTACGAATGTCCTTGTGCCCTCGTCTGTTTTAAATAAATTTACTGGGAGTTTAAACAGGAGAAAGGTGCCTCGTGATGTCAAGGTGGAAGAACAGTGACTTCAGAGGTGGCGGACTTTTGGTACAGAAGGCGGCCAGTTTGAATTTAATCCCATACCCATATCTCTCACTGTGACGTAATGCTACTGTGAATACAAAAGACTACTGTACCTATTTTGTGGATACACGTGAGAGATGGGGAAAAGTCATTAATGAACATATAATCTCCACAACTGCTGCTCCCATTGGCCTACATGGAAAGACGCAGTGCCACAGACTTAAGGAACCCACACTCACCCATCTCGTGGCACCCCCGAGGTCAGTCAGTCAGTCATTCGGGGAGTGAGGAGTGCCAGTGCCAGCACTGAAGCGTGGGATGGCTCTCTAAAGCAGCCCGCCCGGGGAGAAACACATCATCTTGCCAGGAATTGGGGCACGAGTTTTCTTTGCCGAGGCAGTCACGCGGAAAACGACAGGATATGTTGCTTTCCTCGAATTCTGCTCTACTATCTATATATCCATCTATCTTCTTGCTACCAGAGACCAATGTATTTGGCATTAACTATTGAGGTTTTCTCTTTGTCGGGGAAAATCACACGAAGAATAGATTATATCGATATCGGAAGGCTCTGTAATTCCCACCGTCACTAACTCAAGAGTTGCCATTGATCGACAGCTAGGTCAATATGGAAGTCGGGCTACTCATACAGAGACCACAGAAGTCGGATATCTTTAAAAATCTCTCCCGTGATAGTTACTGACATACCGTGCGTAAGCTCTTGATGATAGTATTCTTTAGTAGTTATACTAATTAGCTAGATATGCTTTAGTGCGATAAATGCAGGAAAACGTTACTATAGAAGCCGTGAAAGTACACCGGGTGTGACAGCATTCATCACATAATCACAAGACTCTAGCTGCACCTTTGGTTTGAAAACCATATAATTAAGTTTTCTAAAAGAACAATGTTTCATCTCCAAAATGCTGAAGAAAATCAGCAAAGTTTTTCATATGAAAATTGTATAATGTTTAAAGCTGAAATCGTGCAGAGACGAGACCGCCGACCGAAATCCGACGATGCTGAGGGCTCCAAAATACCGTACAAAAAGTCTAACCAGCTGGGGTTTTGTGTACCCTGAACAGGGTATTCCTCTAGACTTCAGGAAAAGGTTCAGTCTAGGCAATGTCTGTTTTTCTATGCAGCGGTTTTCCACGATCTTTATACAGAAGTTCCAGCGGGGCAGTTGACACACGTGAGTTGGTTAGTGTTTTTGATCGTAACGTACGATCTTCAGCCGTGTCGTGCTACATTTCTTAACGATGAAGCGGTAAATGTTCTCGTAACACTATTTTTGTTTTGATGGAGAAATACATGAAATGGATGTAAAATAAAGCTTATCGTTATTTAAGGAAGGAAAATAATAACCGTCCTAATACGCAGATGGTGGACTCAGCCCACCAATTTTTGATTCTATTTGACTATATTAAGGCCTATCTTCCTTGTAGCAGTGAGTAAAATAATGTTGTTATAATTTCTCCCTTCCTTTTAGTGACAAAGAGGGCACATAAAATGAACGGGGTATAGTTGACCGACTTTGATGTCGAAAATTAAATTATCTGGTGAAGAGTGGCAGATTTTCCATGGTTAGTGACATCGGGAATTCATCCACCATCACCCTGCACTCGAGCTGCCATGACGACGTATAAGATTGTCTCACTAAACTTTTCTTTCTTTCCTGCAGAATTCATTACACGCTTGCTTCTACCTGCCTCAGCATTAGTGCCCACCCCCTCTTCCTCCTCCTCCTCCTTCTACTTGGCCTCCCCGTTCCTCCCCTGCCCTATACTTGCAAAGGACAGCTAATTAACCAAGTCACTTGTGCCTGCCGTGAACTACACCTAAATGAAGCCCGTTCCTGCGACGGTAGGGCAGGTTTACGGACCTATAATTAAACATGAGATGGCCAAGGGAAGCACCACATTTTTCTACATATACATATTTTTAAAATACATTTTTAAACACACGATCGAAAACAAAAGGCGCGTGGTTTTTCTACCTCGTTGCTGACAGCGTGACGTTAATGGCAGTCAGGTTAATTATTTCTTTTCGTAATAGAGCTCGCTTGTACTTTCCAATACTCAGTTTTTACCCTATGGGCCGTGTTTTAGGTGCAGGCTTCGTAACACCTCTCCCTTAGCAATTTATTTAGCATTTTGCTCATTTATGCTTTATTATATACATGGCCAAACAGGGAAAAAGTTTTCATCAAGAACATACAAAAAGACAGCCAAAGCACTCGCCCACGACTGCGTATTGCCCGACATCACTAAAAACCTAGACCAGTAATCCTCTGGCAATCGGACGCCTATCATCGCAGCTTCACCAAAATCTAATCATTTCAGGTCATATATCTCTTTTTACTGCCCACAAAGTTTGAATACAATTTTGCCAACATAATTTTGAAATATATTGGTAACAGGCAGACACACACATAAACACACAGACACACACAAACGCAGGAGATTACATTATCGTCTCGCTAGGCAGGGGTTAAGGATACTGGGGGGGTAATGTACACAATAAATCGCTGAGGAATATCTGTTACAAAATCACTAAATCCACTTAAAATACGATCACGAATCCGATGACTCATTTTACTGCTTTATTCTCGCTACTTCCAGACGCTTTTATTCACTTCAGAAATGGCCTCTCGTACTGAAGGGGTTATTGAAGGCTGTATTTGATCCCTACAGTTCGAAAAATCTATCCAAAGATGAAAAAAAAATCGTCTGGGAGTAACAAGAACAAAATAAGTACCGTAATCGGACTGAAGATGTTCCTAAAGCGGCCTCATGCGCTATCTAGACAGGCAATAAATAGATGTTAAATAACCATTTCATAACGAAGGTGTCTTTCCTGAGCTGAGTAAAATCGTCTGGAGAGAGAGAGAGAGAGAGAGAGAGAGAGAGAGAGAGAGAGAGAGCTAATTCACCCCCTCTAAAAAAAAAAAGAACAAAAAAAAAAAAAGCCCCTGCCGTAAACCAGGTGCCTTGCCGTGCCAATCGAGAGGGTAAAGGGTTCTCCAGAGGCGTTAATTACAGTGGTTCTCAGGTCCACTGGCAGCAAACCCTGGCTTCATGGAGGTAGAAGGCCGTACCGTAGGTGACATAAGAGGCTTCGTAGCTTCTCTTCCCCAGCGATTTACTTTGCAAGAGATGCTTTAACATTCTTTGGTATACTTTGATATCGTTTTAATGTCGACATACTGTAGTAGCTGCTGGTGTTGTTGTTGGTTAGCCCCGGTCTGTCTGGCTGAACAGACCCATTGACCTCAGGTAGGCAACTGCTTCTGTGGGGCCATCCGACATATACTGTACAGTAGCCTACAGTGCATACGCGTGCAGGGAACCGACGCTTCCTTGTTGTAGACAGCGCCTCACATAGCTTGAACCAGTCTGTCCCACCACGAGGTGAAGGGAAACATGAGAAGGTTTGGCTCTCTGGTGGACGCCACAGCTGCTCCACCGTGGATGCACTCCAGCACCACCAGAAGGCTCCTCTCCAGCACCACATACAGTAGTTTGCATCAATATCACTCGAGAAGTTACTGACTGTGTAATGTGCTATACAAATCCATCCATCCATCCATCATCCAATCCTACATTGCCCCATGAGGAGCGTAGGAACCCGGGGCTAGGCAGTTGGTCTCGACAATTAAGATGAGAGTGACCAGCCTCGCTTATCCCGAGTGGCATTACATGAGCAATCAACCCTAACCACCCCTTGGATATAAACCATCACCGGCTCAATCCGACTGGAGCGCAATAATTACCCACTAAACCACCAGGCGCCAAAATTTGGCAATATGGTTACCACCCAGCGTAGTAAATGGTTTCCTGGTGTACAGGAAACCATTTGGCTTGTCACTCAGTGTACAGTCACTCACAGGCAGAAGGAAAAGGGAAGAATGAAGGAACGAAAGACAGAAGAGGGAGTGTAAAGTCACCCGTAGGCAGAAGGACAAGGAAAGAATGAAGGAAAGAAAGACAGAAGAGGATGGAAGGAAAGAAGGATGGAAGAGAGGAAATGGCAGACACCCGAGAGCAGCACTACATCGAATGAGTGGATGGTGACCGTCCCCACCTACCAAATCAACACGGATAAAGTGTTACGAAGTCTCCAAGGCAACTCAGCATACCGGTACGACCCAAGCACTCATAGGAGGTCACAGGACGCGACGCTTGGCGGCCCTGCCACTAATTAACTTCTGTAATCCAGTGATGGGTGCTGGAGAGGGACGCCATCATCACGTATAACTAGGCGGCTCATTTGCCTGGTTATGCAAATTCCCTATCCCCCGAATGCAAGGTGGTGGACTGAGTGAGATTTGTACTTCAAGCCTTAAGTCCACCGGGTTCACGTTTCAGATGAGCCATTGTTCCAGCTGCGGTGTTAATCCAATAATGTTTTGTTTAATTAGTTCTTACGTCAGACAATTCGTTCAACTCAGAAGAGAATTAAAAACAAACAAACAGGTATTAGATATAGCCATCATAAACATGGAGGGGTATCCTAACTTAAGTAAAATTGCCTTGAGGTAACAAAAATAAATCAACATAAGACACCTGACTAAAGGCGTTAAAAGTCAAAAGTTATTTGACTGAAAAAAGAAATGCAAAAAATACACGATTTGCAAGAGGAAATACAAGAGATATTTGTTTTACATGAAAAAACACAAGATATATACAATTTACGAGACAAACGATTTACGAGAAAATCCACCAGATTTTAATTTTACATGAGAACATATAAACGATATAGATATACAGTTCAAAAGATATAAGTTTTAAAAGAGAAAATACAACAGATATAAGACGTTCAAGAGAAAATATAAGATATACCATTTAAGAGAAAATACAAAAGATATACGATTTACAAGAAAAAAGATATAGACTTAACATGAGAAAATTTAAGATATACTCACTAAAAACGAATATACAAAAGATATACCACCAACACGATAAATTACGATACAAAATTTGCAAATGTATGTCCACTATCGTGATTGTAAAAAGTATTAAGGCACACAGACTGGCAGGCAGGCAGGCTGGCAAACAGGCAGGCAAAAAGGCAGGCATGCAGGCAAACATGGAGTTATGTTAAACAGGCAGGGAGGATGCCAGGTAAATAGGCAGGCAAGCAAACAGGAGAAAAGGCAGCCAGGCAGCCACGCGAAAAGCAGGCAGGCAATAGGGATGCAGGAGAATAAACAAGCATGCAGGGAAGCACACAAATAGGCAGGCAAACAGGCAGACAGGAAGGCAGGCAGGCAGGCAGACAGAGAAACAAGCAGGTAGGCAAGCAGGAAAGCAAATAAGCAGGCGGGCAGGCAGGGAAGCATTTCCTCTCCCACTCCACCAAACTCATATACTCTCTCCAAGTCAGTCTCTTATTTCCAATTCTATCCACCTGGCGAATGAGAAACTGACTAGGAGAGTGGGGTGGAGAAAATACACCTGCTCTAAATTAAGTCCATTCCCGCGACAATCGGGAGGGTTAAGGGTTCTCCAGAGCACCACGCAGGCAGGTGCTAAATTCCTCCACCTGATGGCATGGTACTAGAGGGGGACGCCTTCATTAGGTGGCATTGATATAGCAGAGTAGTGAAGCTGCTCGGTTGTACAAACGTCCATCTTCCTCCGTATCCTCAGAAAAAAGGATGATGGACTGCTGCATGAGGACAACTTCAGCCTGCAGTCCACTGGGTTCATATTATAGATAAGTCTTGGCCAACAACAACAACAAGATTGACGACAACAACAACAACAACAACAACAATAACTACTACTACTACTGCTACTACTATTACTAACACCACCACCACCACCACCACCACCACCACCACCACCACCCGATAGCGTTCTTCTTGTACTTCTTTCACCTTAGTCTGGCCCAAACTTCCTTCTTATTGTGGCTACTTCACGTAACTCAGTTGGACACAAATACAGTACTATGGCTCAGCATTCTTTCCAATGCACCCCCTCGTGACTAGCGTCATATTCTAAAGTTAATCTTTTGCTACAACTTGGCATTCAAGATGGAAAGTCGGCAATTTTAGGCAGTTAAGAGTAAAAAGCTTATAGTTTAGTCTTGCCGTTGTCACATAACTTCCTTCTCCTTAAAATCTTAACGTTATTTTCCATTTACTCCAGTTTGGCCAAAAATTGCCATATCTCCATCTTAAAAGCTCAGCAGTAGCAAAAAATCAACATTATTGTAGAATAGGATGTTGTTCACAAAGAAGTACTACGTAAAGGATGTAGAGAGTATCATTGTCTTTTCTGACAATGATCTACGTGTAAAAGGCAGCTAAAGAGATGAAGATCTGGGCCAAGTAAAGGGGGAAAGTGTATAGTAGTGATGGATTAGTATAGGCCATATATAACCTATCCAGATCAAAACAATTATCTAAAAAAAAGAAAAAAAAACCTTATGAGGATAAAAAAGAGATAAATGTTTTGTTATGCGTCAATATAAAGTGGTCTAACCTAACCTAACCTAGCTAACTAAACCTAACCTAACCTAACCTAACATTAACACTGATTATCCCTGCCTAACCAAACCGCAGCCTAAATTAACCTGACATTAATTAACCCATCCTAATTTAAACTGCTTTCACAAATTCTCTTGGATTTCATGAAATCACACACGAATTCCCTCAGTTATTCTCTCTTTCTCTATCTATCAATATATATATATATATATATATATATATATATATATATATCTATATATATATATATATATATATATAGAGAGAGAGAGAGAGAGAGAGAGCTAATCAATGTCATGCCACTTACGGGCCACACACTCACTGGAATCCCAGCTCCACCTCACAGGCATACCCATCCACACAGATGTGCTCCATATTACCTATCAATTCCAGGGCCATATTCTCGTCGGATTAGGAGGCTTTCTAACACCTGTCATTAAGAGATTTGTTATTTTGAAATATTACTCCTCAGTATTTTTTCACACTGATGTCATTTTAATAGTGATGTATACTACAATAACAAAGCACTACAGAAAAATAACGGATTGTGATAATGACATACACTACATTTACAACGTGCTACATAAGATTAACGTCCAACATCGAAAAGTAACCCAGTAGGGAAGAGGAATAATTCTGAGATCTTGCCAACATCTCTTTCCAAAGCAATAACGAACAGACGCCCCATTTCTCACAGCCAGCCAAGTACCATACCGTTTGTCGACCAGTAATAGCCTATTTCGTATTTTTGTGAGAAATAAATATAATAATCACTATAAGACTATATGTAAACTGCTGTATACTAATCTCAGTATGATAAACCTAGGGTGTAGCTTCTTTGTGTTGGAGAAGTAAGCATAAATCAGTACACGACTATATTATGTAAACAGCTGTGTACTGATCTTAGTGTGATAAACTTTGTGTGCTCCACAGTACCATGGACATCACCCTTGGCACGCCCTTGAGGTGTTAGACAGGCTCCTGAAGGTCACCAAGTCAGAGTCAAGCTTCCATTGTGCCTCACCTGCTGCTGCTCTTCATAGTCGAGGGCTGTGGTGAGGGTGAGGAGGCCTGTCGTGGAGTCCAAGTGGAAGGCACCGTGTTCGTTCCCTTCTGTTATCCTGTATTCCACTGCTGACCCTGACATGAGGAGATAAAGTGAAAACATTAGAAAGGAGAATTATTATTATTATTATTATTATTATTGTTGTTGTTGTTTTCGCTGGTATTATTATTATTGTTATTAATCTCGTCTCAGATTCTCGCAACGATTCCAGGAGAACCAGAGACTGCAAAAGGAATTTGAAGGGCCCACGTTAATTGTCCTGGTATGGGCCATTGCTGATAAAAAAAAAAAAAATCTAAATCTTTCCATTGGGGTCAAGGTCATTGTAAGAAACAGTAGCAGACACATATGTTCTTCAACACCTTTATCTCCCTTGTTGACGTTACACACGAAGTTACTTTAGGGTCTTCAGATCTTGTTCATATTAGGCTACACATACCTTACGACAAGCTAAGCTTCTCCATTGTAGCTACACAGCTAGACTACGTAACTAAGCGTGTAATAGGCGTCCACACTGAAAGTGTGGAACGTATTCGAGCGAGCGGGCGAGCAACTCAGGCAGTGCTGAAAATTGTCTCATGTGGCTCATCATCTTCCTCTGATTTTCTGACCGGAAAACACAAAAGAACTTATTAGATTACATTAAAAATATTCCCTCACACTTCCTAAAACCAACTGTCAGCAATCGTTGGAAAATATTGCTGCGCTACTCACGCAACCTTAGAAAGTTTCTTCTTGCGCAGCTGGCTGTTACGCTAATCTGCCTGATAAAAAAATCGTTTCCTTGATTTGCGGAAAAACTGTTGGGAATTACGTGTTGTCTATGACATTAAAATAATTGAGGATTTTTATGCGATTTCCAAATTGGTGTCTATCTTTCTTGTAACTTCAAAATTGGCTGATATAACCAAGAAATTCCGCTACTGTACTACAGCATTTTCCTCCTGCCCCCTGCCCCCACTGCTTGCTGAGACGATAAATCTTTCGCTCGGGTACGTATGTCGGGGGTCCATACTGTGACTCCGGTTTCAGAGTCTCGCAATGATTCGAGGGGAACCGGAGACTGCACAAAGAACCTGAAGGGCCCAGGTTGTGTGTCCTGGCATGGATCATTGCTGATAGAAAAAAAATCCAAATCTCCCCAGTGGGGTCAAGGTCTCTAAGAAACAGTAGGAGGAGACTAGTGACTGTCTGTAGGACGGTTACAGAGTTCAAGTTATAATTATTCTTGCCTCAGAGTCTCGCAACGATTCCAGGAGAACCGGAGACTGCGCAAAGAATCTGAAGGGGCCAGGTTATGTGTCCTGGCATGGGCCATTGCTGACAGAAAAAAAAAATCCAAATCTCCCCAATGGGGTCAAAGTCACTGTAAGAAACAGTGGCAGACACATGCATTCTTTGACACCTTTGTCAGATTCCGTGTTGATGTTAAACAAGAAGTTACCTCAGAGTCTTCAGATCTTCTTATTATAAATACCACACAACTATGCCTCACCGGGCCAATGTATGGCCCGGCTTCCATTACAGGTGGAGGATATCTTCTAACGAACGAACTATGCCTCCTTCTTGTGTCTATACGATAATAATACGTAGCTCGGTATTATTATTCCGGCCTCAGAGTCTCCCGACGATTCCTGGAAAACCAGAGACTACACAAGGAATCTGAAGGGCGAGGGTTATGTGTCCTGGCATAAATCATTGCTAACAGAAAAAAAATCCAAAACACCCCAGTGGCGTCAACGTCGCTAAGAAACAGCAGGTGGAGACTAGTGACTGTCTGCAGTACAGTTAATAATAATAATAATAATAATAGTAATAATAATAATAATAATAATAATAATAATAATAATAATATTATTATTATTATTATTATTATTATCTATTGCCAGACGCCTTACTTCCGTAAGGGGTGACCACATACAAATCGCCTCCATGTCGCCCTTTCCCCCACCATTCACTGCCCGGCTTCCAGCTCACGTCCCTCCTCTCTCATATACCTCTCCACTCCATCCCTCCATCTCATCCTTGGCCTCCCCCTCCCTCTCCCCCCTTCCACCTCACTCACCATATGGCCATATGGTGAGGATGGAGAGTCTCTCACTCTCCATCCTCACCATATGGCCAAACCACCTCATTGTGCTTCTCCTAATGCTTCCTATCACATCCACATCAACACCACAATGCTCCTTCACTTCCTCATTTGTCAGACTGTCTCTCCATGTGACTCCACAGGCTCCTCTCAAATAACCTGTTTCCTCTGCTCTCACTCTTTTGACCCTCCAACAAGGTCCAAGCTTCACTTCCATACTTTAGAGCTGGTATCACAATACTGTCATGCAGTAACTTTTTCACTTCCATGCTCACTTCCCTGTTTCTTATCACTGCTTTCAAGGAACCAGCAACCTTTCTTGCTACACCCTTTCAAGTACTTCACCCTCCAAACTTCCATCCTTACTCATCACACTACCCAAGTACTTAAACGCACTCACAGTTTCCATTTCCTTCACATCCAACCTCACTGTACATTCACTGACTTCATTTCTCTCGAAGACCATAACTTTACTCTTTCCAACATTCACCTTTAGATTCTGTTTCTTACACACTCTCCCAAACTCATCCACCGAGCCTTGCAGCTCCCCTTCGTCTTCACTTAACAACACGGTATCATCTGCAAACAACAGTACAGGGAGTTTCCTGACACTGCCCTCTCTCATTTGGACTGTTCCAACATCCACTGCCCAACCCTGTATCTCTTTTTATAACCCCATCCTTATACAGATTGAACAACCGTGGAGACATAACACATCCCTGTTTTAATTCAACCTTCAAACTGAAAAATTCACTCAGTTCACTATCCACAAGCACTGCAGCCTTAAAACCCTCATACGTACTCTCCGCAGCATTGAGCAACTTCCCATTTACTCCATATATTCTTAATACTTTCCTTAATCCTTGTCTATCCACTCTGTCATATGCTTTCTCCAAATCCATGAAGGCCGCATACAACTTCTTTCCCTTCTCTAGAAAGTTTTCCACTAAAGATCTAAGAATGAATATCTGATCTGCATCAGCTCTTCCCTTCCTAGAACATCCTTGTTCTTCTCCAACTAATAATAATTACTACTACTACTACTACTACTTTCTGGTAGGTGGAGGCGCTCACCATCCACTCATTCAATGTAGTGCTGCTTTGGGTGTCTGCCCTTTCCTCTCTTCCATCCTTCCTCTTCTGTCTTTCCTTCCTTCATTCGTTCCACTTTCTTCTGCCTACGGGTGACTTTACACTCCCTCTTCTGTCTTTCCTTCATTCTTTACTCTTCCTTCTACCTATGGGTGGCTCTACAGTGAGTAACAAGCCAAATGGTTTCCTGTACACCAGGAAACCATTTAGTAGGTAACCATATAACCAAATTAAGGTGCCTGGTGGTTTAGTGGGTAATTAAGGTGCGCCAGTCGGACTAAGCCGGTGAAGGTTTATATCCAAGGGATGGTTGGGGTATATTGCTCGCGTAATGGCACTCAGGGAAGAGTGAGGCTGGTCACTCTCATCTTAAATGTCTGGACCAGCTTGCCTAGCCCCGGGTTCCTACGCTCCTTATGGGGCGACATAGGATTGGATGATGGATGGATGGACTACTACTACTACTACTACTACTGGTATTATCATTATCATCATCATCATCATCCGGACCTCATTTCCCACCCAAGTGCAGGGTGAGGATGATGATGATGATGATGATGATGATGATGATGATGATGATGATGATTATCATTACTGCAACTACCACTGCTACTGCTACTACTGCTACTAATAGTGGTAAAGTAATAAAAGTGACAGTATATGGTTGGTACCCACAGCCGTTGGCGTGCTTGGGGCCAAAGGATTGTACTGTAATATGAGGGTTAATGTTAAACTTCACATTACAACTCCAAATAGTGTATTATGAAGGTTGAATTTGATCTTCACAATATAATTCCCAAATGGATGGAGGTGATTTGGTACTACCATTACTACTACTACCACCACCACTACTACTACCCCAACAACTACTACCTATCATCATCAAACGAAATTCACGAAAGTCAGGCATTACCATTAAAAAAAATCACAACAATTTCAAAACCCATCAAGGCTCCGTCATCACCATCTGTCACCACCATCCTCGTCCATCAGCATCAGCCATCACCCATATTCACCCCTCATCCTCACGATCACGCCAATACCACCACCACAGATTCCATGGATTTTCACCATTAGTCACCCCTCCTCCCCTCCCCCCCCCCAAAAAAAATGACATCAATACAAAGCCTCGGAGTCAAAAGCTTTTGTCTCATTAACTCTCCTCCTTTTACTGGCTCCCTTCAACCTCTGTCTCTAAGTCTACTAATACCAAGTCTGTTCACTTTCCATCAGGGCACAGGGAGGCGTAGCTTGTGTGTGACATCAGTTGGCATAAGTAACAGAAAATGTATTAAATCACAGACTCAAATTAAACATTTATAACAAGGGAAAACGATGCAGGGGAAGAAGGGTTCCCTCACACCCCTACATCTTCCATCACACCCCCACACCTTCCCTCATACATTTCAGTCCCTTCACTCACTTCACCGAACTGAGAAAAAAAGAAAAAAAAATGTGTAATGAT
Organism: Coenobita brevimanus; assembly: GCF_032717465.1. Lineage (NCBI taxonomy): Eukaryota > Metazoa > Arthropoda > Malacostraca > Decapoda > Coenobitidae > Coenobita > Coenobita brevimanus. The sequence goes on along the minus strand of NC_136958.1, from coordinate 43,829,226 downwards.
CTGAGTAGTGGAGCAAACATCCACCCTCCATCATGGTCAGGAGTCAACTGAGCTGGTGTTTCATGCCAGAGCCAGTCGACGTTACTCCGATGCTCCGCCCCCTGCTCGAGCTTGGAACTGTTTTAGAAGGAAGTGAACCGACTTGGTATTAGTAGACTTAGCTCTGTCTCATCGCTGCACTGTTGCATCTTTAACTCCATTCTATTGCTACATCATTGTTCTCTGCTCCTCTAAACTGTCTGCTTGCATTCCTCCACCACTACAGCCCCTGTCAATCATACGCGACTCATGGCCCGACCGCGGCGGGACTCAAGGTCGTGTCCTAGTTGGCTCCCATGCCTCCCGATTGGCCCCGAATCTAATCTGCTCATGATGCCTCACGACTTGTCGTGACGTCCTCAAGAATGCGACCAGATCACAAGGCGACCACGAGGCGACCGCAAGGCGACCATGGGGTGACGGAGCAACGAGTCTTCAAGTTTGAAATTTTAATGGATTTTTGTCAGTCACGACAGCCCAAGAATGCAACACGACCTAGTGACGCATTCAGGGAATGCACGACGACCCCCTCCCGAGCCTCCCCCGACCAGCCCACGATGCCAAGCGCAGGCCTCTCATGCTTTATAAGCCGCTCGCTTGCTGGCACTTAGTTGCCATGTGTGACCAGTGTTGCCAGATCGCCGACCGCGCCTGGTTTCCCGCCAAGACTCTTGGCACATTCTTTATGCAGTCTGGGAACGGTCCTACCCCAGTCGTCATGTGGTCTGCCTGTGGTCTGCTTGCAATTGTCACGTGGTCGTGAGCCATGATTCCGAATCGCCGACTGGACTGTGAAAATGCGTTGCATGGTCGGGTCGGGGTCTGGTTGCGGTCTGATCATGGTCTGGTCGTAGTTGGCGACTTGTTACGCAGTCGTAACGTTTTTTTTGTCGGCGACTGCACGCTGACACGCAACGAACGCATCACGATGCATCCAGTTGAGCTAAGACTGCTTCAGGACTGACCTACGACACTCCCGACTATGATGCAACTGTGACCCGACTTTTGGTAAGTCGTGAGGCAGCCACGATTTTTTAATGCGCGTGTTAAAATGTCGTGAGGCTCGAGAAGTCGTCCCAGCGGCTCACGACCACCCTCCAGAGTCCGGGCTTTGTTGGAGAATCAAGGGACGACCGATGACAAAAGCCGTTACGACCTTGAGTTGCGCCGCGGTCGGGCCTTGAGTCGCGTATGTGTGACGGGCTTACGGTGGCACGTAGCACCGGCCTAATAACAAACTCGCATCCATTTTCTGTCCAACTCTTTAATCCAAGAGTTAACCGTTACTCCCAGTCCTTCATGTATGCACCAGGTTGACTCTGGAACTGTCTTCCTCTGTCTGTATTTCCTACTGCCTATGATCTCTAGTCTCTCAAACGCAGTGTGTCCAGGCATCTCGAAGTGAACGGATCTTGAATTTGGCTCTCCGTTGTTTTGTTTTTGTTTTCTTGGAAGGAGCAATTTGCAGGCTCCTGGCCTTTGGTTCCTTCTTCCTTGCATTTAAAAAAAAATACTATTTCCACAACCACCACCACTACTACTACTACAACTACTACCCCCACCAAAACTCTTATCTTCACTATTGCCCTATCACCATCATCATCAACACCTCATGCAAGGGTTAACTGTTACTCTCATTGCTTCGTGTAAGCAACAGTCAACTCGTAAACTGTCATCTTCAGTCCGCAAATCACTCTGCCGATGATCTCCAGTCTGTTAAACGCGGCGTGTCTATAAGGGATCTCGGAATAAGCGTAACTTCCTCTTGGTTCTATTTTGCTAACTTTTTCCCCTCGAAAGGGCAATTTATGGCAGGTATTCAGCTTTTGGTTCCTTCTGTTTAACATTAAACACACACACACACATACATACACACACACACACACACACACACAAAACCACACCTCCCCCTCCTCCTCCTCCTGTAGTTCCTGGCCCTTCCCCTCCTCTTCATCATCATCATTATCATCATCTTCAACATCATCTTCATCAGCCTGCGAAACTCTATCTCTCTGCCCAACTCCCGCCTCCCCTGTGGGCGAATGGATTACAGTGACTCCGCTTGGGGACTCAACCCTTTAATCTCCCTCCCTTTGCACCGAATCTGATTTCATCCCTTCCTTTCCCACGTCTTTCCTTCCTTCTTCATTCCTTCCTTCCTCCATTTTTATCTTGGCCACTTCTCTCCTTCGCTTTGCATCCTCGATTTGGTTCTCATATTCCTTCGATCTTTTTCTCTCCTTATCTGTTTCTATCTTCACCTTATCTTTCCCCCTTTCTTGTTTCTGATCTTCCTTTCGCTGTTCCTTTCATAGTCTCTTCCCATTTTACTTTCTTCCTGCCCGTCACTAAAACCATTACCACCATCACTTTTTGCTACCACGATTGTCACTGTCGCCATTACTATCACAACTTCCTCAAACCAAACAAATATTATCATCATCATCACCATCATCATTATCATCCTCATCATCATCGTCATCAACATCGCATTCTTTCAGTCATCACCACAGCCACTACCATCACTACAATCACCTTCACCACCACCACTATTGTCACCATTCAACCAAGCACCGCAAATCAAAATAACTATCATCATCAACATCTAGCCACCACTACAACCACTTCCCACCAATAATTTTACCTTTACCACAACTATCATCATCGCTCTCTCATCACTGCCACCTTCCACCAAACTGCCACCACTAAAACAATCATCACAAGTAAAAAAAAAGAAAAAAGAAAAAAAGAAAAGAAAAGCTATCATCATCATTCCTCCAACATAACAACCACTTTCTACCACCAACACTACCATCAGCACATCAAACATGACTACCGGTATATTGCCCTTTGTGAGCGCGTGACGAGCGAGCGAGCGTTTGCACATACGCCTATCATCATAATTTCATCTTCACATAATTGTTAGAATTTATGCAAGAAAACATAGTGCTATAACAAGATTTTTTTTTTTTTAATTCGATTTCATAGTGGAGCATGTCAACTGAAGCCCTCAGTACATTCCCTTGGAATGATGAGATTCCACGAGGTTTCTTTGGTTTCATGAGTAAATATAAAGCTAAAAACAAAATTTATTGAATGCATCTACTATCTGCTGAAAGAAACCTACCTATTTCGCAAAGCAGAAAAGTTATCAGCCTCTGAAAAACATTGCGGTCGGGCCGTATCGTGTCGGGCCGGGCCGGGTCGTGTAGGACCGCTTATCTCTCAGCTGTATAGAGTAAACAGTAAACATCGCTTCTCTCCGCTTGCTACCTTCGCTTGCTGCGTTCGCTCGCTCGTAATCAGTCTGTCACCACAACTACCACCATAACCATCACAGCCACCACAGTCAAAACAAATATCATTATCCTCTATCCTAAACACCACCACCACAATTATCAACATCAACGTCATCATCATCATCATGCTCAGTTCAGTTCACCTGCCTACTATCGCTACAAAAATCATCATCATCATCATCATCATCATCATCATCACATTATCAGCAGCAGCAGCATCATTATGCTGTGCAATTTGATCTTGCTGCTACCACCGACACTGCCACCATTATCATCACCATTGCTTAGCATCACTACCACCACCATCACCACAACCACAAAATCCATCATCATCATCATTATTTTATTTAACACCACTACCACCACCACAACAACAATCATCATCATCATCACCACTTCTGCTACCAAACTCCACGCCTTCCCTGTGCACGCCTAGATTACACAAATTCCACTTCGGAACTCAACCTTTAACCCTCCCTCATTCCGACACGCTTCTCATTTCATCCCTTCATTTCCTTCTTAACTCACTCCTTCGTTCCTCCTTCATTCCATTCCTTCGGTCGCTCCTTCATTATTTTACACCCTTTCTTTTTCTCTTCCTCTCTTCCTCCCTTCTTTCCTTCCTTGTCTTCCATCTTTCTTCTCACCTTTTTTTTCCCTTATTTTCATTTTTCTATTGATCCTTCCTTCCTTTACCCATTAAGCTTTCATTCAATCACCATTCTAATTTCCTTCGTTCTCTCATTTCTTCCTGACTCTTTCGCTCCTTTTCTGAATGCATCGTTTCTTTCTCTCTCTCTCTCTCTCTCTCTCCCTCCTTCCGTCTATCCTAATTTCTTCTCATTTTTTTTTTCTTTTCTACGCAACTTCATTCATTTTGCTCGAACTTTTTATTTCATTTCCTTCCTTCCTTCTCTCATTAATTAATTTCCCCCATTGATGCTTTTGTTTCCATCCTTCTTCTCTCCTTCGCTTATTCGTTTCTTCTTTTACTGATTTTCTAGGTATTCTTTCTCACATCCTTCCCTTTCTTCCTCCTTCCCTTCTTCCCATATTTCTACTTTAAATGATCCTTCCTTCCTATCCTTCAACTTCCTTCAGTCTGATGCGTTTCATATTTCTTTCCTTCCTTGATTTCTTTCTTCCTTGATTTCTTTCTTCCTTCCTTCATTTCTTTCTCTTTATTTTTATTTTTTTCATGTTTTACCTCTTCGTTCTTCCATCCCAGCATCCGTCCTTCCCTCCCAGTTGCCTTCCTTCGTTTCCGCTCCCTCTCTCTCTCTCTCAAGCCTGTTTTCCCTCATGAACTCTGCCAGCGAAAACATGAAGATTCCTTTATTACTCCCCCCCTTCTCTCTTTCTCTCTCTCAATATTCTGATATCCACCGTTAGCCCCGTCACTGACCCTCTGTTCTTTCTTTAACAATCTTTTCTACGTCCATTTCTCAGTTCTGTTTTTCTTACTTTTTCCTTCCTTTCCTTTCTCTCTCCTCTCTATCTCTTTTCCCCCAATAATTTTCTTAAGTTTTTTTCTCAACTTTCGTTCCTACATTCTGCATTTCTTCATCCTTCCATCTCTCTCTCTCTCTCTCTCTCTCTCTCTCTCTCTCTTCCCCCAATCATTCTTTAACAAACTTCTCTTTCCATTTCTTAACTCTGCGCTTCTTCCTCCTTCCTTCCTCTCCTTTCACTCTCCTCTTTCTCTTTTCCCGCTGTTATTCAGATTTGCTCTCATTTCGCCGTCTCTGTCTCTCTTCCTCTTCCGCTTCCGTAATTCTTCCTGCCTTCCTAGATCCTTCCCCTCCTCTTTGCTTCCTGCTTCCTTCATAGCACCAGGATCGACATTCCAGTCTTCCATGTCTCACTCCCAGCTAAAGGAAATCGTCTGGGTTTAGCTAGGAGAGAAAGCTACAACTGTCCAGATCTAAGAAGGATTAATTTGTCATCTTGAATTAATATTTATGTGAACATGGATTCATATATATCTGTTTATTTATCTATGTATCTTTGTGTTAAAAAAAAATCTCTCTCGAATGTCTTATATGATATGTGTAAGAATTTGCAAATGGACTGTGTGTGTGTGTGTGTGTGTGTGTGTGTGTGTGTGTGTGTGTGTGTGTGTGTGTGTGTGTGTGTGAAAAAGAAGGTTTTTATTTATTATTCTGGAGCAAAGCATTCAAAGGTCAAGGTCAAAGGTCAAGGTCCACATTTACGGGCGGCGTTGATGTGCTCTCTTAGTGCTCTTAATATAATTCTACTTTTCTTCGTACCGGTACACTGTCTTTAACAAACTTCTCTTTATTTTTCTGTCTACTCTGACTTATCGTTGTTTCTCTTCTGTTTCTCTCGTTTTCTTCTTTGCTTCCCTCTCTCTCTCTCTCTCTCTCTCTGTTCTCCATTTTCCTTTATAGTTCTTCCATTATCATCCTTTCTATCCTTTCTTTTCATTTTTCTCTGTTGCCTTTTATCTTCCTTTTTTTTTTTTATAGAAGAAAAGAAATAACCAAAATCTAATGATCTCCAAAACTTCTCCTAAACAACAAAAAAAGGAGAATTTCGAGATTAGTTTATTCCAACTTGCCTGGATATACTGCGTTTTTGTAATTGGACTGGAGATCATAGGCAGTGGGAAAAACAGACTAAGGAAGGCAGTTGCTGAGTTAAGGAAAGACTGGCTCTCTGTGTATCTGTCTGTCTGTCTGTCTCTGTCTGTCTGTCTGTCTCTCGTGTCTCTCTTCTCCAAACATGCTATTTCTTCAATTTCATCTTTTTCTGTGCAGTGTGTTGCCTCTTCGATTCCAATTCCACCCAAAAACTCTTTCCCCTGACATCGATTCCTTTCTTTTGTCTTTCTGTCTATCCTCGTCTGTCTCTCCACCTCACTCACCATTGCTTTGTCTCCTCCAGTTCTGTGTAATCTACTGCCTCTATCGTAATCTTCTCCCGCCCAGCATTCTGTCTCCCGATCGAAATCCTACTTTTGTTTCTTCCTTCCCATTTTCCTCTCTCTCTCTCTCTCATTTTTTCACTTCCCCAGACCATGCCTGTCTCATCCACTGTTCCTCTTGTATTGATACTTAGTTTAACAATTTCACATTCTCGTATAATTTGTTTCCTACCTCTTCTTTCTTCTGTTCTTTAATCTCACCTCGTTAAATAAGTCTCTCGTTACCGTATTTAATTTTCCTTTCTCTTTCTCCGTTTTCTTCTCGTCTCCTCGTCTTATTTAATTTTCCTTTTCTGTCCCTTCTTTCTCTCTACCTCGTCGTCTCATAGTTTTGCTTATTTTTCTGTTTTCTCCTTCTTCGTCCTCGTTTGACTTGCCTCTGCCTCTCTGTTTTTATCCTCTTCTCCTTTACTTCTTCCCTCGTCTTGTCAGTGCTCATTTCCTCCGTATTATATCCAATCTAAATTCTGTTTTCTAATCCCATCCCATCGTATTATCTCATTTCAGCATCAGATTCATTTTATTTCTCTCTTCTTTTCGCCTCTTCGGCTATATCTTCTCATCCCGTCACTTTCCCAATCTCGACTGCTTCCGTCTGATTTACTGTCTCTCCTCTAACTTACCCACCAATTCCCTCCTTCGATCTTTCTGGTCATCTTTTCATCCACCTCGTCTGTCTCTTCTAATCCTGCCACTGTTCACTCTCGTCCCGTTTTCAAAGGCGTAGTACTTATAACATCTCTTAGACTTTTTTTTTTTTTGTTTAATGCGCATTTCCATATACTTTCACGCATATTTCACGATATTACTGACTCTCGTTTTGTTGCATGCTTTGGGTAGCTGTGGGAATTTCATGTAAGTATAAACAAACGATATTATAAACAGTTTAAACGCAAGAAAGTTTCTGAATATCACTCCTACCTCTTCGTAATCCAGGGGACGCTCAAGTTATTCTGCCAAGGGATCGAACCCGTGTACTCATTACAACTTGAGGGCCTCACCAATAAATAAAAAAATAAAGGAAGGAAGGAAGGACGGGAGGAGGGAAGGAAGAAAAAAAAGATGGAGAGAGAGAAATAAACTACTCCTATATATAACTATTTTGCTATTTCGATGCCTTTCGTCATATCTGCTTGCTATCTTCAGACGATTTTATTCAGCTTACAATGAACTTTTCAACCTGGAGAAGTTAGAAAGATCCTTCATTAACCTCTTCAAACCCAGGTCTCTGATGAGCTGAATAAAGACACCAGGAGGCAGCAAGAAAGAAAACGAACACAGACGTCATCGTATTCAAGGAGATAAACTTCTTCTCGTGGTGTCTCCTCAAGCAATTTTTTCCAGCTAACGTCAAACGATTTTATTCAACAGTGCAAGGCAGAGGAACCCGAGAGTTTTAATACACTAACTCTCTTGGTCGGGGCGATTCTAGTCTTCTATTTCAGCTGACGCCAGACGATTTTCCTCAGCTAAGGAGCCTGAAAGAGTCAAAGGTACCCATGTTTCTTCGTAAAAGGCGAGCATATAAAAGCAACATGAGTCTCGAATCGTGCCAACAGCCTCTATCATTTTCAACTCAATTCTGACTTAATTCGCCGCTCTGCAGTTTAATTCACGTACCTCAGTGCCATCAAAAACACGGCTCTCCATCATTTCGATAGCACTTCTTCGTGACTAGTATCATATTCTACCCTTCGTTTACTAATACAAATCAGTAATGCATACGCAAGTTAATGACTAAAAGTAAAAAGAGAATAGTACCTTTTTCCAAACGATGTATTTCTCATACTACCCACTAATATTCTAGTTACTGCCACCTGGATCTTTGTAATAGCGACACAAACATCATAGAGGAATATTAACATGATATATATATACAGAATTAAACCACTATGGAGAAGGTGTTAGGTAGACTCCTTCACCCTTTCCATCCGTATGTTCCCTTTTTCCTTAGTCTTGCTGCTACCAGACGATTTCACTCCGTTTACAAAGGGCCTCGAGATCCTGAGGGCTTCTTAAGGGCGTCTCTAACCCCTCCAGATGGAAAAATAAATGACAAGCCAAATAAAATCGTCATGGGACAAGAAGAACCAAACGAAAAAATCCCCCCCCCACACCGTTCCCCCTGCGGTGAATTGGACGGCTGAGATTTTTTTTTTTAATGCCACGAAGAAAGAACCTAAGGCCAGAAGCTAAGAATTAAGGTTAAATAATTCAGAGCTTGTTTTTTTTTTTTTTTTTTTTAATAACAGAACGGAGGAAGGAAAAACAAATGGAGAAAAAAAAATAATCCATACACCAGATTACTGGTGTCCTCTGTTCATAAAATATCTGTAACAGTTAGACTTGAAGAGTTGTAGGTTGAAATTTGGAGGAAAACAACTCTGGGGAAGCGAGTTCCAGAGAGATGCAGTTCGGGGAATGAAAGAATTCTGATAGGCAAAAGTTCTGCAATATGGTTGAGTGACATTCCAGTCATGAGCGCTACCAGATGCCCGTGTAGCACGAGGGAAGGCATGGAGAGGTGGCACCATGGACGCAACTTCGTCTGAGCATTTGCCAAAAAATATCTGTAAAATAATGCAAGGGAGGCAACATTCCTTCTTACTTGCAGGGGAGGTAGTTTATATGTAATGGCAGGGTTGTTAATGATTCTAACAGCTTTATTCTGAATTTTGTCTAGTTGCCTTAATGCAACCTCTCCACAACCATTCCACAAGGGTGAGCAATATTCAAGCTGAGAGCGCACATGACTCTTATAAATTATAGCTAACTGCTCATCGGCGAAGAAGTTACGGACTTTGTACAATAATCCAAGTTTCTCTGAGGCGGTTTTAGCAAGTGATCTGACATGAGAGGTCCAGCTGAGGGCACTGTTAAGTGAGACACCAAGAATTTCAATACTTTTGGAGATGGGAATATTAGTAGCACTGAAGGTAATGTACGAGTCTGGCAATATCTGTCTATTAGTAAACTGTATATATTTAGTTTTACTAGCATTAAAAGAGACAAGGTTGTTTTGTCCCCATTCACTGATTGTAGATAGATCTTCATTTATGGAGATGGCTGTATTGAGTTGAGAGGTAGAGATATTAGACTTTGTAAATGGATGTCTGAGTGTGAATGAACTATGTAGTGTTGAGTCATCTGCATATGAGTGAATGGGATTGTGAGTGACAGATAAGAGATCATTAATATGAACCAGAAATAGGGTTGGCGCCAGAACTGATCCTCGGCACGCCGGCGTTAATTGAGTGGAAATTCGAATATACATCATCTACTTTTACTCTTATTTTCCTGTCACTAAGATAAGAAGAAATCAAAGGAACAATAGACGTTAGTCCATAGCAAGGGAGTTTGGACAGCAGGGAACGGTGCCATACTCTGTCGAAAGCTTTAGAGATATCAAGAGCTACTGCATGAGTTTCTCCAAAAAGATCTATTGATTGATGGATGGTATGAGTTAAGAGATTGAGTATGTCAATGGTGGGTCTTTCGTGGCGAAAACCGTATTGTCTATCATTAATTAAGTTGTTGGATTCAAGATGTTTAACAATATGCTTATTAATTAAAGTTTCAAATACCTTACCAAAAGAAGATGTGATAGCTATTGGTCTGTAATTGGAGGGGTCAGACGAACTTCCTTTCTTCGGAACTGGGTGGATATTGGCTTCTTTCCATGAATTTGGGAATAAAGAAGTACGTATGCATAGTCTGAATAATTTAGCTAGGACAGAGGCAAGTTCAGGGGAACACTTTTTCAAAACAATTGGCGGAATTCCATCTGGACCTGGAGCTTTGTTGGTAGGTAAATTGTCTAGGATGGATTTTACAAATCTTGTCTGTATTTTAAGTGGGGCAATTTCGGGAGAATCAAGTTCCAGTACTGAGACATTCTGGCTGGTATCATCTATAGTAGAGTTTCTTGCAAAGGTACTAGCAAAGATATCTGCTTTCCCACGTGGGTCATTTGTAATATTGCCATCTGAAGATTTTAGTGGGGGAATGGAAGATGACTTGTTGAAGTTATTATTGAAAGAATTAAGAGTTGACCAGAATATTCTATTGTCATTAGGGTTGTTAAGTAGTTTTGATGCTTGCTTTTGAAGAAAGTTTGATTTAGATAGATTTAATACAGCTTTTGCATGATTTCTAGCAATTTTAAATTGGGAGAGTGATTCAGGTGTTTTTTATTTTAAGTAAGAGTTATATGCTAATGACTTTTGAGCTGTTGCTCTGGCACAATTGCCATCAAACCATTTTGGAGAGTTTGATCTTTTAGTGAATTGTTGACTTGGTATGAATAAATCCATACCAGCTAGTATTAAGTCACAAATGTGGGACTGGGTAGAATTGGGATCACTAGAGAAGAAAGACTGCCATGGAACATCAGCAAGATAATTTCTAAATCCATCCCAGTCTGCCCTGTCAAAGTGCCATCGGGTCACCCTGACAGGTTCGGAATGGGGAGGTGTAGGAGGGTTAACTAATGAGGCTTTGATGAGATTGTGGTCAGAGGATCCAAGTGGTGACAGTACCTCTATCCTGTATTGATCTGGATTATTTGTCAAGAATAAATCCAAGAGATGGGCATTATGGTCAGGATTATCAGGTATTCTGGTTGGTTGCTTTACCAACTGGGTGAGATGAAACGATTCCGCAAATAGCTCGCATTCTAGACCAGCGTCGTCAGTCCGGGCAGAATGCAATAACCATTCAACATTGTGTATGTTAAAATCACCCAAAATGGTAATTTCATTGCCAAGGGCAAGGTCAAGGTTACTCAACTGAGTGGATATGGAATCAAATACACTGGGTTCCGAAGAAGATTTGGGGGAACGATAAACTTCACAGATATATTTGGTAATGTTTTGGCAATTTAATTTATATAATGAGTAATCAAAACTGGATGAAGTGAAGTTTAAAACAGTATCAACTGCATATTGGGATTTGATATAACAACAGGTGCCGCCCTTGTTTCGAAAGTTTGTAAGGAGATGGTAACCGGGAAAACAAAATGGAGATATATCGGTAGAGGGTGAGATTTGTGGTTCTGTGAGGAAAAGGGCCAAAGGGGATATGGACTGAAGGAAAAAATGAACTGAGTTTAAATTTGTGGTAAGGCCGCGGATGTTGGTAAAGAATAAGGCCACACCGTCACCTCTTCGCTGACGAGCATTCCCGGAAATAGCAACAGTCGCTGCTGGCACAGTCGCTTGATAGCGACCGGGAGGACCCTGTGCCTCCAGCCCTACCCTGCCGGTGGTGGCAATCCGAGATACCACCTCATTTGATTGTGAGATTGCAGCGGCCATTACTAAAGATGTGAATAGAAGGTGTGATATGTTATGCGCATGTAGTGTGGTGTAGACAGTTGAAGGAAGAGGTATCATGAGAGCATGCTGGCCTACTCTCTGTGTAAATGAATGCACTGAAAATGTTCAGAAAAGGGAGATGGTCAGGATCAAGTCCTGAGGGCTGGTGAAACGGGAGCTCCAGCTCTCCCTGTCACCAGCTTGCCATCAACCTCGGGAGTACTGCCCTGTTCGACTGGTGCTACAGCCTACTCTTCTTATGTCACTACCCGGGTTATTCACTGTTTATGTAACCTGCTGTGTACTGACCACAACAACGGAAATTAATTAAATAATCCTATGTACGATGGACGAAAATATGGGTGTCTCTCCTCCCCCCTTCCCCTCTCTTTCTATATCTCCCCCCCCCCCTCTCTCTCTCTCTCTTGATTTGCGGGTAGGGGGCTGACACAAATTGGTGGCAGTCGGCTGGCAGAACATCCCTATCCTAATCCTACCCCGCGCCACCCCGTCAAGCCAGCCTCTCTCTCTCTCTCTCTCTCTCTCTCTCTCTCTCTCTCTCTCTCTCTCTCTCTCTCTCGTCACTGTTCACCCAGCAATACATTAGAGGATTTGGGTATAACATCAATCTCTGAAGGTCGTATTTTAGGGGAAGACTTGGCCTTAGCATAAACGACTGACTACCTTCAATGACCATCGTGTAGTCGGTAGGCTCTAAACTACGTCTTTCTGTTCTTATTCTTCCCTTCTTTGATAATTTGCTTGTATCTCTCAGTCTCTCTCTCCACTCTCTCCTCCTGTCTCCTCCCGTTCCTTCATCTACTGCTTCCGTCTGTCTGTCTGTCTTCCCTTCACTCCTGCCTACTTGTCTCCTGTCACTCCCCTCCTCGAAATTCTTCTTCCGTTTCTCTGCCTCTTCCCTCTGCTTCCTGACTCTCCCCTTCCTCAATACCATGTGTCTGCTGTCTTTTCTCGATTCATACATCTAGCAAACACGATGAAAGCAAATTAAAGTGAATATTTGGGTGAAAAGGGACGAAACTTAGAGAAAAATTTTATAAAAGAAAGGTGTCGTGGAAAATTGATTAACCTGTAAATTTTGTTAAGATCCTTGACAAATAAGCCCCCCCCCCCTCTCTCTCTCTCCCCTTGTCTTTCCCGTTCCCTGATAAGCAGTCATTGTCTCTCTGTCTGTCCTCCCTCCAGTCTATCTCGTCTCCTTGCCTACGCTCCATTTGTCTCCTCGCCTCCTGTCTCTCCCCTTCCTCATACTGCTACCGTCTCTCCGTCCAATTATCTTCTGCTTCCGTCTCTCTGTCCGTCTATCTCTTGGATCTGTCTCTCTGCTCCTCTATCTCTTGCGTCTGTCTCCCTCTAACTCCTACTACCGCGTCTGTCCGTCTGTCCTTTGCTTCTGTCCCTCTGTTCGGCTGTCTCCTGCTTCCGTTTCTTTCCCTCTCCCCTTCACTCCCTCTGTTTCTCCTTTCTCTCCCGTTCCCTGATATTTTACTGTCTGTCTTTGTCTCCTTGCCACCACCTCGTCTGTCTCTCGCCTCCTATCGCTCCCCATCCTCCTTATCTTGATCCTGTGTTGCTGTCTGTCTCTCTCCTGCTTCTGTCTCTGTCCGTCTGTCTCTCTGTGCGTCCTCTCTGCACTCCCTCTCTCTTCTGTCACTGCTTGGTCCGGCCTGGCTCCCTCCCTGATCCACTCTGTCCTTCCTCTAATCCCACCCCGTCCTTCCTTCAAGCCCTCCACACACACACACACACACACACACACACACACACACACACACACACACACACATTCTCTCTCTCTCTCTCATTTCCCCCGATCCTATATGATGGGCCAAGTCAGAGAAATCGATTGTCCATTTGTCCCCTGACCTACACTCCCTCCTACCCTCCCTCCCCTACACCCCCTCCTACCCTCCCCTACACCCCTCCTACCCTCCCTCCCCTACACCCTCTCCTATTTCCCTCCCCTACCCTCCAAACCCCACAAAATGCCTTACCCAAAATGCACTCTGATATCCGAAGCTCCCATTCATCCTTAACCCACACTCCTATTCTCTTCCTCATCTGGGACCCTCTCCATCCCATAACCATAATTTTCTTCCCATTTCAGCTCCCGCCAGACTTTTTTATTTACCTTAGGAGAGATTCATGAGGCGTGAGATTTAAAAAATAAAATAAGATGAAGCTGTGTGCCCAGAATAACCCCAGTCTGTTCAGTTTTCTCGCATGCCATCAAACCCCCTTCAGCTTCCTCATCGTTCTTTAATTGGATTCTGGTCAGTACCCGTGTGCTGAATTTCTGTGCATAAAGAGGTACAAAAAAATCATATGTATAAGGACCTATAAAAAAAAAAATCCAGTTTGTACACTGGTTCAAAATTTCAAATGTATAAAGACGTTCAAAAAATTCAATTGTGTAAAGACGTTCAAAACCTTCATGTGTAGGCGATAAACACGTGCCCCCCCAAAAAAAAAAAAAAAAAAAAAAAAAAATCAGCCTAATTGGTTTAATAATTTCTGAGATGTGATTCAAGTCTCTGATTGGTGGACACAGGCGGGCACACGGGATGGGCCGAGGTACTGGCAGGGCGCGGGCTACGACGTGGTTAAGTATACCCTGTGAAGTGGGTGTTCTGGATGGCAAATTATCAGGGTACTCATCCACATCAGCGTAAAAATTGGTAAGGTGCGTGTAGAGGAGTGGGTGGGATTGTGGTGGGTGGAGAGGAGTGGGTGGGAAGGTGGTGGGTGGTGGGGCATGCCGGTATATCTCCATGTTGAAAAGATTGGTACAGTGGATAGGCCAGTGGGGTGCAAGCTAAACACGGGGAAGCCAAAAATAGGTGGGGCGGGTGGAGAGGAGTGGGTGGGATAGAGGGTGGAGCTGGGCAGAATGAGTATACCCTAAGCCGTATTCTCGTCAGCTAAAGAAGCTCCCTAACATTCTTCCCTAAGCGATTTATTTAGTTTATTACATCTTCCTGTCCACTTCTGTGTCACATAAATCCTTCAAACATCCCCATACGCTGCATAAATGACATACAGTAAGATATATATAGATATCTATATCTATATCTATAACTATATATATCTATAACTATCTCTCTCTCTCTCTCTCTCTCTCTCTCTCTCTCTCTCTCTCTCTATATATATATATATATATATATATATATATATATATATATATATATATATATGTATATATCATCTCATCAGCCGTTTGAGTGTCCGCTGCAGGACCGGCCTGTCCCGACCGAAGTGGGGATGTTACAGCCAATGTATCTCTACCAAGTGGCTTAGGCTGTCTGGTAGAGATTGTATGTAGGGTGAGAAGTGCTTGTAAGTGTAATTGTAGTGTTGGAGTGGCTTTGGATGTGTGTGTAGTCTGTGAACCAAGTGTAATCGGCCCGCGCAAGCCGACTGGTTGCAAACATACCGTACTTTAAAGTAAGCGACACTGGTTCAACCACAGCATCCCTTATGTCCGCCAAGCAGTACGTGGCCAGAAGCACGCTCCCACAGTTTATTACCCTGGCGGGGCGCGAACCCTTGTTCTTCAGTGTACGAAACGCACACTTTACCACTGTATCGCAGAGGCTCCAAATATATATATATATATATATATATATATATATATATATATATTTAATCCAAAATGCAATATGGTGGTTAAATGCATGTATTATAGCGCCCGGCTTCTAACCGCTTGGAATTGACGAGCCTCTCTCTCTCTCTCGCTCTCTCTCTCTCTCCAGTCCCGTCGCTTTCCCTCTGACACTGCCCATCTCCTAATCCTACAAAGTCCAGTCATTCCCCATCTCTTCCCTTTATTTCCTAGAAAAGACTCTCACTCTCTGACCTCCATTCCTTCCATCCTTATTTTCATCCTTTATTCATCTCTGCTTTCCTTTCTTCCTTCGAATTTTCGTCTTTAGCCTTCCTTCTCTCATACGTTCGCCCTTATTTCCTTCCTTCCTTCCTTTCTTCTCATATTCCCTCGTCTTCACTGTACTCTCTCTCTCTCTCTCTCTCTCTCTCTCTCTCTCTCTCTCTCTCTCTCTCTCTCTCTCTTTGTTCAACCTTTCTTCCTTCCATCTTTCCTTCCCTCCTCCCTTCTTTTCATATTCCCTCGCCTTCACTCCTTGTACTCTCTCTCTCTCTCTTTCTCGGGAATCAGAGTATTGGAGCTGGTGGTGATGTGGATGAATAGAACACGCAGCCGTCGAATCTAACCCCGCGTAACACAGCCATCCCTTTGGATATTTTAATTTCTTTAGCCCTGTTTTCTTCGCTCGTATACCAAGTGCTACGTTGCGACGGACGCCTTCACGTGGTGGCATCGATATAATGGGGAGTTTTTCTGTCCCTCATCTCCTTTCCTATCCCCCTAAAGGAGGGTGGTGGACTGCAAAAGGGCGACTTCCCCCTGCAGTCCACGAGGATCACGTCCGTATGAACCTGAGGAGGCAAGAACACCAACAATGACAAAAAAGCAACAACAACAACAATTACTACTACTACTACTACTGCTACTACTTCTCCTACTACTACCACTACCACTACTACTACAACGACACACAGGGAATGTCCAGAAGTATTTAAAGGAATTTCAGAGGGATAATTTTAGTTTAATTTTGAAAAACCAATGCTACGTAAACACGGATCAAACTTTCAGCTGTTATGAAGCTACACTTTAATGATATTCAAATGAGCGAGAATGGTCTCCCTCATAAGACCCTTGTTAATATTGCAGTGTTTGCTCAAAAGGGAACTTAAATATAACCTCTAGAATTTTCCCACACACTTCTCGGGACTCCAAAGTTTAGATGGTTACGTAGTTACGGTGGCAAACTATCACTACGATGACGAATTTCTTTTCAGTCCTTGTTACCATCAGGAATTTATATCAATCCTGGGAGAATGGGGTTAGATGCAGCCTTCACTAACTCCCTTCACTACAAAATATCCCTTACTGGATGAAATAATTTAATGGTGTTTTAAATAAAATGAAAAATAAATCAGACTGACAGGGTTAACTGGCTCTTCTATAAGGCCCTATAACAGCACATTAATAAGTAGTAGTTGAAGCCCCAGTTTCATCTGAAATGTGAACCCAGTGGAATGCAGGCTCAAGTTACCCTTTGCCTCTAGGTCGTCAGCCTCCTTTCGGAGGATGGGGAGGGAGTTGAAGGGCGTTTGAACATTAGGACAGCACCACCGCTCGGCTACGTCAGTACCACCGCGTGAAGGCATCCATCTGCAGCACCCGGCACGTCAATAAATACCACCTTACTCCTCGAATAACGATGAAGTCTCCTGTAGCTTAGTCCTGATGCTACCAGACGATTTTATTCAGAAAGGGCCTCTACTGTAGTACTGACGCAGTTTATTAAAAGCTCCACCTAACCCCTCCAGTTCGAAAGTCTATCCACAGCTAAAGAAAAACGTCAGGGGATGGCACGAAAAAAAAATAAAAATACCTCCGTGCTCAGCGGCTTATTATTCCAGTCATGAATGATATGCTCCCAGAAAATCATATTCAGTTCCTGGCTCAATATTACCTATTCCAGCGACTTGGCTAACATTCTTCGCCTCTGTATATGCGACAGAAAACATTAATTCACTGCCAGCAACATTTTCAACTGTTTTAGAATAGGGTAACACAATTACATCCTGTTCCCTTTAACTCCGCCTAAAACTGCCATCTCTCAACCTAGAATGCCGAGTTGTAACAATAAAATGATACCAGAATATGATGCTTGTCACGAAGGGGTGCTGTGGAAAGGATGTGCAGTCGCAGTAGTGTCTTTTTCTGCCACTGTTCTACGTGGAATAAGCTGCGAAAGGACGAAAATCTGGGCCAAGTTAAACTGAATGAACCTTAATAATGGTACTCTGAATGAGTTTCACGTCCGGGTTGTAATTGGTAAACTTCGAGGCTGGCGACGAAATTACATCACTTCCGGATGATTCTGGGGTCACAACAACAACAACAGCAACAGCATCATCATCATCATCAACAGCAAAAACAGCACCACCAACAACAATACGCCATTTAAGCACCGCGCCAAGCTTTCTCTTTTCCTGGATGATCGCTCTTATTTTATTTACTGGTACTTTTAACCTACTCTACCCCTAACAAAATATCTAACTTGACCTACCCTAAACAGATTAAATTTACATAAACCAAGACAATAACTTAATTTAACCCTAACACAATACCTGGCGAAACATAACCCTAGCAGACTAACCTAACCTAACCTAACCTAACATAACCTAATCATACCGACTAACCCAACCAAACTCTAGCAGACTAATCTAACCCAGCCTAAACTAGCCGACCCTTACCAACTGACCCAACCCAACCCTAACAGACTAACCTACATTAACCCTAACAAATTAACCCATTCTAAACTATCCGAGACCTTAGTGGAAATGAAATGGGTCCAAATCGATTACAGTTTGGCAGTGCGTTCGGGAAACTATATATATAAATAACTGGATCTTCAGTTGGGCTTTCTCTTAATTACCATGTGTTGGGAGGGAGGGAATTTGAAGGTTTCTAAATACAAATTCCGTCATATTACTTAAAATTTGATGATGATGATGATGATGACGATGATGATGATGATCATGATGATGATGAAGATGAAGATGGTGATGACGATGGTGATGATGATGATGATGATGATGACGATAAAATAATCTGCCATAGCCTGAGTAAGGGGAATTCTAACTCATTTCCACAGTTGGATACAGTTATACGTCCGTGTACGCAGTCAAGCATATGGGTGCGCGCGCGCGCACGCACACACACACACACACACACACACACACACACACACACACACACACACACACAAGACATATGGTGGTATTAAACATTTCTTTTTCTTGTGGATGCCTGAGAAGGAAACCCTTTGCAAAATTCATATTCTTAAAAAATTTCTTTCTCTTCGTGGACTTAAAATCTTTCCTTCGAGCAGCTGAAACTAATGGAACTTGAAGGAATTATCTGACCCAACTCTCCAAAAATTCCTTCGCAATTTTTGTGCCTTCTTTCGTAGTTAAATGTCTTATATACATGAAATAAGTTGAAGGGAGTTACTGTATAACTATATTAATTTACACCCACATAATATTATTTACGTACCGGTATTATCTTTACCTCATCATCTGTATTACCGATGTCGATTGAGATGTTTAGCCAAACGTAGAGCTGATAACGTACTGCCGCATGGTTAATTCCACTGAGCTCTATAATATGGCAGGCTATCTCCGCAGCCAGCGTGTAACATTGGCCGCCACACTGAAACACCACCACTCGTCGCCTCCACAATGGTAATGCAATTGGATCACTGTTCTTAGCTTGCTGTTTCTGTTTCGCTGTTGCTTACTTAAGGTAAGCAATAGGCCATGGCACTATATTTTCCGAATTCATCGGCTGATTTCAAAAGACGTGGCCGTCGGTGGTGTAGATAAACAACATCAGCGCCGTCCTGGGCCCCTAGCGGCGATTACGCAAACTACGTGGTGCTACCCAAGCGAAAGCATCTCCATGCTACGGAGCTCAGTGGTTAATTCACACACTACCACCTGTATTCACCTGAACTTACTGTATATGATTTGATACTGCCAAATCTTCTACACCTTAGTGGGGGTCAAACGACTTTTTTTATTTTTTCCAAAGAAAATTTTCCTTGGAAACTTTCCATCGAGATTACACGAGTGGTCTGCGCATGTCTTCAAGCTGAGAAAAAAAAAAAAAATGAATGCCGCCACGCAAGTATATGAGACAGACGAAAAACAAGTGATTCTTATACAGATTGAGGCTTATGCTATTCCTTCAATACAGTGTTATTCATAATCAAAAGATATGTCTGGATGAGTGTACACAGCTGAGGGCTTAGCCAGAATGGCATTTATGGCTGAATACAAACAGTAATGGATGTGGTGACGACCTCCCACATCTCAAATGTGTTGTGTTTTTATTATCCAGCACGAAAGAGGCGTGCTCTGATTTGTGAGTTTACAAATCTAACGCTCCACCATACCAAATATCAGCTCAGTAAGGCTACATGTCCGAAAATTTTTCCATTCCTTACAAGGAAATTTTTGAGAATGCCGAAGGAAAGAAAATTCCTTCGGTGGGAAGGAATACTTTGTTCATGGAATTATTTTTAAGAATACGGCCGTTGGCGTCTTCATGGTCGGGAGAACACATATACTGTAGGTCATCTGATGCCAGAGATTTCATCAATCTAAGAGACTCATAGGAGACTGACAGTGCCAAATAGTGTCACCAACAACACTTTCATGGTCGACGCAACTCTGATGTTATCTTCCAGGTAACGTCAGGTGACTGTTCATTTCAGAGTGAATCACAGAGACTCAGTGTTTTACCTCAACTGTCTCCCAATCCCCGTCAAAAGTAGGCCTGCAGGAGAGGCGGAAACTTCAGCCTGCAGTCCATTGGGTTCACATGCAGATCACAATCATCATCATCATCATCATCATCATCCTCATCATCCTGCTACCACAACCTAAACACTACTGCTACTACTACTACTACTACTACTTCACAATTAATTACACCACTGACATCCCCCGTCCTCCAAATCACTTCAGGGGAGCGGCACACCTATTAAGGTGAAAATATACGGATGACTCGCCCTGCCTGAGAGGAGTCTCCGGGGTGTGATGTGAGTGCAGGCCACAAACAGAGTTATTACCCCCGCAAACAGAGTTATTACCCCCGCCAAGACGGTTATGTATTACCCCGCGTTGGTTTGTTGGTTTGCTTGTTTGTCTGTCTGTCTGTTTATCTGTCTGACTGCAAGATTACTCAAAAAGTTATAAACGGATTTTGATGAAATTTTGTGGATGGGTGGGCCATGGGCCAAGGAAGAAATGGTTAAATTTTGGGCCGGATCTGGAATATCCCGCACAGTATCTCCAAAAGTTCTCAATGAATTTCAATGAAATTTTGTGGAAAGGTGGGCCATAGACCAAGAAATAATTGATTAAATTTGGGGGCGGATCCGGATCCGGGATTACTCAAAAAGTTACGGACGGATTTTGATTAAATTTTGTGGAAGGGTGGGCCATGGGCCAAGGAAGAAATTATTAAATTTGGGGGCGCATCCAGATCCAGATCCGGAGTATCTCACACAGTATCTCCAAAAGTTCTCAACGAATTTCAATGAAATTTTGTGGAAAAGTTGGCCATGCACCAAGAAAAAACTGATTAAATTTTGGGGAGGATCCGGATCCGGATCCGGATCTGGGATCCTTTTTAATGGCAATGGCATTGGCGGAGGTATGCGCTCGCTGAGCGCTTTTTAGATATTGCGCAGGCAATGCTTAAAACACACACACACACACACACACACACACACACACACACACACACACACACACACACACATACACATACACATTTTCTGTCTGTCTGTCTGTCTGTCTCTCCCCCACAAGTATATCCCTATAATTGAACAATACACAACTACTGTAAATGCATCATCACTGAAAGAAAAGCATTTGGGAACCGAAAGCTAATCGTCCGCAAGACCTTTGGCAGCCATTTTGGTGACCTTGACCGCAAGTGCCCATTTTAGAACTCGTCCAAGATCTTGGCCATATCTTGATACCCTGAAGGTTTCATGCTGATAGATCAAGCCGTTCATGAGATATAATGATGCTTAAGGGGGCCGATAAAAACTAGTTGACCTTGGGCAGCTGTTTTGGTAACATTGACCTTGACCCAGAGTGCCCATTTCGACCTCGTCCAAGATTTGGGGCATATCTTGATACCCCGAAGGTTTCATTTTGATAGCTCAAGCCGTTCATGAGATATAATGGTAACAGACACACACACACACACACACACACACACACACACACACACACACACACACACACACACACACACACACACAGACTGACAGACACACATACGCGGGAAAAAACATTATTGCTCCGCCTTGCTAAAAGCTGGCGATAATAACCCACACCTAACTCCTTCATTACCTCTTAATATCCTGGGCATTTCTTTCTCACGGGACCTACCATGGAAGGATCACATTACTTCCCTTGCAAAATCCACTTCACAGAGTTTGGAGTGTTCTGAAACGGCTCCGCACTTCTTTAACCTTGTACAACTGCTGACTTCATACACCCCCCCATTCCTCCTGCTCTTCCTGACTCCCCACAGTCACTATCTTCGTCAGAGCTGCAGACTTTTTGCCCTGTTGTCTGAATTCCAATGCCCACTGCTCTTCTGAACTGTCTGTACAGATTCCTTTCCCATAATGGCGGACACGCAGCACCTCTCTATAGCAATGCAGTCTTAACCTATGACTCTCCAGCTCCTCAATGCAAGCGCTATCCGGTACTCCAAGTCCTCAAATATGAAGGAGGGAAATTTTGCAACTGTCTCCATCAGTCCATATATACCTTTGGCTCTGACCGCCAGTCTTTCAGTGGCAATGTGTCCAGCCATCTCGAAATGAACGGATCTGGATTTTGGCTCGTTTGCTGAACTCTGTATGGAAAAAAAAAAACATGCAGGCTTCCAATCTTTGTTTTTTTTTTTTTTTTTTTTTGCGTGAGAGAGAGAGAGAGAGAGAGAGAGAGAGAGAGAGAGAGAGAGAGAGAGAGAGAGACGAGGAGACGAGAGATAAATGGTGAGGAAGGGAGAGTAGCATTCATAAATTAGCAGCGAAAACACGCACAATGAACCTAGATTTCCACGAGAACCCAAGTGGAAAGGGCGAAAAAAGAGAGACTAGAGAAGAATGAAGACAGCATAAGAGATAAAGAAGAGTGAAGATGAGAAAAGAGAAGAGAGACGAGAGGAGAAGTGAAGGCAGACACGAAAAAGGAGAAAAAAGACGAAAGAAAAGGTGAGCTGAGGGAGGAAGAAGAAAAGATTGGAAGAGGGGACAAAAGAGGAGACGTGAGAAGAGTGCCATCCCTTCCATGAGAGGAGGAAGCCCAGATTTCCGAGAGAGACCAAATCAAAGGGGTGAGAGAGAGAGAGAGAAAGAGGGACTTAACTTCACTGATTTGCATCTTTGACGAATGGGAATCTTTTCTTTAGTTTTTAGCCGACGGAAAGGGGAGTAGAGAGAGAGGGTGAGTGAGAATATGAGAGGGAGGGAAGGACGAGAGGGAGGGAAGGACGAGAGGGAGGGAAGGACGAGAGGAAGGGAAGGACGAGAGGGAGGGAGGGGATTTCAGTCATTTGCATCTTTGAACAGGGAGATTTTGGTTTCCTATTCTGTTTGCCAGTCGACCGAAAGAAGGGAGCGAGGGAGAAGATAGAGGGAGCAAGGGTGAAGATGGAGTGAGTGAGGGAGAAGATGGAGGGAGAGGGAGATGACGGAGGGAGAGAGGGAGATGATGGAGGGAGCGAGGGTGAAGATGGAGGGAGAGAGGGAGATGATGGAGGGGGATAGGGAGATGATGGAGGGAGAGAGGGAGAAGATGGAGGGAGAGGGAGATGATGGAGGGAGAGGGAGATGATGGAGGGAGAGAGGGAGGAGATGGAGGGAGAGAGGGAGATGATGGAGGGAGAGAGGGAGGTGATGGAGGGAGGTGATGGAGGGAAAAGGGAGAAGATGGAAGGAAAATGAGAGATGGAGGGAGAGATGGAGATGATGGAGAGAGAGAGAGAGAGAGGAGAGAGAGAGAGAGAGAGAGAGAGAGAGAGAGAGAGAGAGAGAGAGAGAGAGAGAGAGAGAGAGAGAAGATGGAGGGGGAGAAGGAGAAGATGGAGGGAGAGAAGGAGATGATGGAGGGAGAGAGGGAGAAGATGGAGGGAGAGAGGGAGAAGATGGAGGGAGAGAGGGAGAAGATGGAGGGAGAGAGGGATCCCTGTCTCCTTATCTGTCACTGGGACGGGAAGAGGAGGTAGGGGATTGAGAAAGAAAAAGAGAGAGGGATTATAGATAGACAGGTAGATAGATGGGTTGATAGACAGACAGACACAGACAGACAGACAGACAAAAAGATACATACATACATACGGACAGAGAGACAGTCAGATTTAGATATACACAGAGACGGACAGACAAAAGAGAAACATGTAGATAGCTAGTTGGGCAGAGAGAGAGAGAGAGAGAGAGAGAGAGAGAGAAGCAGAGGCAAGCATATTAAAGAGAATATTGAAGATTCTTTAATGCAAACGAACGAAGCAGGGGGAAGAGACTGGGGGGAGAATATTAATGTGTGTGTGTGTGTGTGTGTGTGTGTGTGTGTGTGTGTGTGTGTGTGTGTGTGTGTGTGTGTGTGTGTGTGTGTGTGTGTGTGTGTAAAGTAAGAGAAAGAGAAAACAGTCAAAATATCCCGCGAAGGGCTTTGAGCTGGAAACGAACAAGAGGGGAGAGTGAGCCTGTGAGAGCATATTAATGACATTTTGTGCGTGTGTGCGTATGTACGTGCATCCGTAAGGGGGGAGGGGGAGTGAAAAGAGAGAAAGAGAGAGGGGAAAACCAAAACAACTTCTATTAAAGTACAAGAAAAGACATATGAAGAGACAATAAAAATTAACAAAGATACAGGATGAAATAAGTAATAATGAAAAGGTATGTAAGTTTCTCAAGGAACAGAGAAGATATGTAATGGAGGGTACTGGTGAAGAGATCAGTTACACAGGGTTTGGCTTTAATATTCAATTTTTACACCTCGCAGACGATTGTACTGAACTAGGAAAGACTTAGAGAAAGGGGGGTTTAGAGGTAGCGTAGATTAACTCTTTCCTTCTCAAAATACTCTCCTGAACTGAATAATATCGTTTGGAGGTGGCAAAACTGTAATGAAACTTGGCGTCCTCTGACAGAATGTGCTTTAATCAGGCGAATGAAACTCGATGGTGACAATTACTGCAAAAGCATCACATGGAGAAGCACATAGTTTTCTGAACTCTTGCTTTAAATGAAATCATAATATTCTGGCTATCGAATGGGATGTCTTATTCATCACAGGAGTGGCCACTCGTATTGTCTTATGTTACATTTTGTTTCTGCTAACGCCACACGGGTGTATGAATCCCCGAGAAACCTACTGTAGAGGAATCGGTAAATTTCACCTAAATTATTGTTTATTCAGACTGAATAATTTTGAATTCCGTTACAGATAACGCCAGACCGCCATGACAGCCGAGTGGTTAGTGTTGTTAGCTACGAAGTTGCGACCCATTGGCCCAACGGTTCGAATCCCTGTGCAAGCACTTGATTCAGAAGTCCATCAAGCCCTGTAGGTAAACTAGATATCTCTGGTAACACCACGCGGAGGCGACTGTGGTAACTTGCATGATGCAGTGGCCTTGTATCCGTGGTCAGTGTGTGACTAATCCACCACAAGCTCAAGATGAGGACCGAAGCTAATGGCCTCATGGCGTCAGCTCCAGCTCTATAATATAGAGTTAATAATATTATTATTAACGACAGATAAACTTATTCAGCCCCCCTTACCCTCCCCCCCAAAAAATAAAACTTTGAGCAGCCAGCGTTAACTCATTCAGTACAACGATGTCTTCTTCATTTTAATCAGGCCACCACCAGACGATTTTAGCGAATTTAAGAAGGATCTCCAGTGTGAAGGGGTAAATGAAGGCTGTATCTACCTCCTCCAGCTCTAAAAGTTTCTCCTTATCTGAATACAGTCGTTTGGAGAGAGTAAGACAGTATGATAAAGAAGTCTTTGGGCTGAAGGAGTTAACTTTCATAGACGTGAAAATTTTGGCATTATATTCCAGGACTGGTTGTATGAGTTTATTCAGTTGAAAGTGAGTATGAGAACCTAAGAGGGTCAATACTGCCATCTCGAGGCACCACAAATATTTCACTGCAACTGGAGTCAGATCATTATGCAGGGTACTCGGATGAAAATGAGTCGTAAGAGCAGTGTCAGCAGCTATACAGGACTGATGTGACATATACGGCTTCCGTCTTTCACTGCCTTCTAAAGGTAGAGGGAAGGATCCAACTAAAGAAGGCCTTGTGATCCTCTTTACCCCTACAAGCTCCGCGCTCCTTTACCTGAGGCTCTCATCACCAAAAACCCATATTTCCTTATCCTCATATGTGCCTTGGCGATTTATATATCTGTTGACTCTGATATCTTTACGTTATCTTATTCTGCTACTGAACTACATGAAATAATCTCCAAAAGGACGGAATCTGGGCCAAGATAAGGTGGAAAGAACTACTGATACATTCAGGTACAAACAGCTTCCCCAGTACCATTTCAGGCCTTTCAGTAATTTTGTCTGTAGCTGTGGCATTCAGATTACTCCCCAAAACCTGATGAAGTTATTTTGATTTTATTCCTGCTATCCTCAAACGATTTTATTTACCTCATAAGACAGGTATCGAACTGGAGAGACTGCACATAACCTTACTTAACGGCCTTCATTATTGCAGATTCGTCCCAAGTTGAATGAAATCGTCTAGTGGCAGAAAGATGAACCTAAATCAGACGTCCCCGAGTTGCAGTGTTAAAGATAGTCACCAGTAATATTTCACGCAGGAGCTAAACGTTGGGCTTTGAGATCATCTGCCCCAAAGGTCAGTCAGTCCCATGTCATTTCGTCCCTACTAACCTAATCTGATCTAACCTACCCTAATCTAACAGTTATCCTAAACTAACTTCACCTAACTTAACCGATCAAATTTACCTAACCTAACATACTGTTGCCTAACCTAATTTAACCTACCTTAATGTAACCTAACGAAACCTGTTTTAACCCAACTGGAACGACTTAGGGACAGAGGATGTTTGTAAGACGAAAGACTTGTTACCAAAAATGGTTGGGATGGGTGGAAAGGAGAGGGTGGGGCAGGCTGGGATGGCGATGGGTGGGGGGGGGGGAGTACACGTTGTGAAACATGTACACCGCACGTGGGTCAGTGACCTTGAGGACAGAAATAGTAGTAGTAGTAGTAGTACCTGTTGTTGATGTAATCCCAGCTTCATCTGATACATGAACCCGGTGAACTGCAAGCTGAAATTGCCCCTATCCTATACTCCACCATACTCCTTTCAGCGGAAAGGTAGGGAGCTTAGAAACGGGCAGTGGAGCCGCATGGTTGTATCTGTGCCACCATATGAGTGTCCCTTGCCAGCACCAGACGGAAGAGAAAAAACATCTAACTGGTGCAATAAAGACTGGGTGGGTTTGGGATAGGGGAGCGGTGTGCCAAGTGGAGATGAACATTGTAAGTTGGGCGATATGGGTTTGACGGATGCCTAACTCTTTCGATGTGGCCAGTACACTCAGATATTTCACTCAGGCTAACACCAACAGATTTTACTCAGCTGGGAGTAATCCTAGCGATCAGAAGCTTTAGCAAATAA
>NC_136958.1:43792248-43797248 GCF_032717465.1 Coenobita brevimanus | reverse complement strand
AACAGCAAGGAATAAAATACAGAAAAACGCCATCTTAGTGAATGGGTTAGGGGGAACACAATACACACTGGCTGAAGTCCCAGAGGCAAGGCATGATAAACAACTCTCCTTCCGCCTCTCAATGATGCCTTAAAAGCCGGGGATTCAATAGGCATAGGTAAACACGATATGGGATTATATTTAGGGTGGCCTGAAAATAGCGTCGCACTAGAAACTCACCTGGCCTTGCACCTGACAGTATCTTGTGTTGCGAGGACGGCTCAATTGGCTAGTGTGGGCGTGGTTTGGGCAGTGGGAGCAGGAAATGATTTCGGTACAAGATGCAGGGTTGATGCTGATAACACTGACTGCGCGGGAACTGTGCCACTTCCACAAAAATTAGGTCATGATTGAAAGAAATATGATGATTCTTAGTTACGAACGAGGAATGAGTCTTCTTGGACACAATACTCTCTTCATCCAAATCTGATCCAGATTTTCGTCCTCTTGCAGCTCATCTCACGTACCTCAGTGGCAAAATAAGGCGTTACTACGACCCTAGATCCTTTCAACTGTACTTCTTCGTGACCAGCATCATATTCTAACGATCATCTGTTGTAATGACCCAGCATTCACGAGGGAGAGAAGGCAAATTTAGGCCAAGTTAGAGTGAAAAGAGTACAGTCAAATTTATTCCCCAGTCAAAATATTCCACGAAAACAACTAAGCTGACCATGAGGTATGGATCTTCGCTAGGGGAGAGCACACAGCAGTAGGAAGAATGATTATGCGTGTGTGTGTGTGTGTGTGTGTGTGTGTGTGTGTGTGTGTGTGTGTGTGTGTGTGTGTGTGTGTGTGTGTGTGTGTGTGTGTGTGTGTGTGTGTGTGTGTGTGTGTGGAGTCGCGCACTTATGCATCACTGTCTCTGTGTGTGTGGGGGGGGGGGCGCATCCACCTACCACCATCGAGGGTGGATAGAATCCAGAAAAAGAATTAGGAGAGTATTAATTCCTTCTTCCTCTGGACGTTCCCCTCGCTGAATTGATTCTAGCATGCAATTTCTTATTTAGCTCTTTCGAGACCTTACTTACTAGAGGAGTTGAATGGAAATTAACACCTTCAGTATGAGGGATTTATTACAATGCGATTGGGGGTAGCAGGAATAATAATAATAATAATAATAATAATAATAATAATAATAATAATAATAATTTCTTAGGCTGCAAGGCTCAGACTAGGAGAAATTATAATACAGGGTCCGGTGCAATAAAACCAAGCAGCCCCAACCCCCAACCCCCACCCCTACCCCTACACACACACACACACACACACACAACTTAATTAATTCACTCTTGCACTACCAAACGATTTTATTCAGCTTGACAGACTAACTAGGAGAGTGCATGTGAGTGAGGTGGAGAGGGAGGAAAGGAGGGGGAGACCGAGACTGAGATGGACAGATGGGGTACAGAGGTATAGGAGAGGTGTAAGTTGGGGTGAGGGCAGCGGCAGAGGACAGAGCGAATGGGGGCGATTTGTTTGGGGCCACCCCTTACGGGATTAAGGCGTCTGGCTATAGACAGATAAACAGACAGATAGACAGACAGATAGGATTGGCTTCCCGTAGTCTATAGGTAGAAAGTAGGGCTACGACAAAAAAAGTGCGAGCGCATCTGTACCTAATCTAGTTTTTAAAGCGCCACCCTTTCAAGAAAAGAGCACTGTCTATTTGTCTATCAATCTACCTATCCATCATCTATCTATCCATCCAGCTCTCTATCTACCTATCAATCAATCTATCTATTTATCTACGTCTCTATCTGTTTACCAATAGCCAGCTGCCTTAATTTCGGAAGGGTTAGCCACAAACAAATCGCCTTCATGTCCCCCTACTGCTCTCCGCCATCAGGTTGCCCTCTCCTCTCTCCAACTCACAGCACCCTCTCTCATATATCTCTGTCGCAGTAGGGCAATAACCACGTGTGTGTTGCGGGGGAGGAAGATAAAAAAGAGGGTTGGTGCAGAGAACGAGGTGTGATGAAGGGAGTGAAGGAGAGAGAGAAAAAGCGTGGAGAAGAGGGGGAGAGGAGAGGAGAGAGATAAAGGAAGGGGAAGTATGAACAGGAGATTTAATGCAGAGAAGGAAAAAGGAAACAGTGAGAGTAAGAGAAAGGAAAGGTGGTGTGCAGGAAAGCGACGCGAAAGGACACTATGAGAGGGATGGGTAATAAAGAGAAAGAGGAAAGAAGAAATATGACAAGAGGAGGAAGAGGGAAGAGGGAGAGGCAGAGGGAGAGGGAAAGGAGGGGAGAAGAAGGGTGAGGGTGAGGATGGAAGGGGTGTTGCATAGGATAGGGGAGGGATGGACGCAATGGAGGGAAGGAATGATGCAGTAGGATAAAGAGAGGAACAGAGAGGAGGGAAAGGATAGGAAGAGAGATAGGGAGAAAGAGAAGGAGGTGGGAGGGTGAACAGAGAAGGGAAAGGTGATACAGGAGAGATAGGAGGCGAGGATAGTGGAGATGGGTTGATGGAAGTGGTAATAGTATGGGAAAGACTGGAGTGGAGAAGGAAAGCAAGGAAGGGAAGAGGGAGGGAAGTGGAGAGGGAAGTACTGCAGAGAAGAGAGGTGATGCAGTGAGGTGGACAGTACAAAGGGGAACAAAAGCAAACACACACCAACAGATTTATCGGTTAATTCTAGGCTGTTTGTTTGAGGGTAGGCTATAACTATTGTAACGATACTCTTTTCACGCTAACCTGGCCCACATTTTCGTTCTTTTGCAGTCTTTTTCACCTGGTTTTGTGGTATAGAAACATGCCAGTATGAATCTGCATCCTCTCCATACCGTTTTTTTCGTTATTAGCATCATATTCTAGTATAAATCCCTCATTTCAATTCAGCTATCGAGATGGAGAGATGGCAGATTTAGTCCAAGTTAGAGTAAAAGGAGTATATTCCGTGAGTCGAGGGAAGGGATTGAAAAACAGGATGAGTAGAAGAGAGGAGGGAGGTAGCAGATCGTAGAAGGAGGTGGAGTGGTGAGGACAGTGTAGTGAATGTGAGACGATGGGGAAGTGTGAGGGAGGGGAAAGGGTAAGTGGTGAGGCCAGGGCAGTGGAGGAGGAGGTGGTGATGTACTGAAAGGGGAAGAGGGTGTGGCAGCAGAGGGCAGGAAGGGATAACTACCATGAACTATGGCAGCAGTGGTGGTGGTTGTGGTGCGGGGGTAGGTAGTGAGGTAGAGAGAAGGGGGTAGGGGAGAGAGGAAGTGGTAGGGGAGAGAGGAGGTGGTAGGGGAGAGAGGAATGAGTAGAGGAGAGAGGAGGACGCACGGGAGAGAAGAAGCGGTAGGGAAAAGAGAAGGGGGTGCTGGAAGGGAGAGAGAAGAAGTGAAGTAGAGGGAGGGGATGCATCTGGAGAATGAAGAAATTTAAGTATTGTAAAGGAAGCGTGTGAGAAGCGACAGGCAGCAGGGTGAGGGATGTCAAGGAGCAGAAGGAAGAGGAAGTGGAGGAGAGGGTAGGAGAGAGGAAGAAAGGGGAAGTGGAGGGGGGGTAGGGAAGAGGAAGGAAGGGGAAGTGGAGGGGGGTAGGGGAGGGAGGAGGGGTGATATACTCTAAGGGGAATAGGCTTGGAGGATAACTAGAGTAAAGTATGGCAGTGATGGTAATGGTGTGAAGGACAGGCAGTGGAGAGGACGGGATAGGAGGGCAGGAAGGCAGGGATAGGGGAGTGGCGGGGGTAGTGGGAGGGGAGGGATAATATAACGTGAGGGGAAAGGGTGTAGAGGATAACAAGTGTAAAATATGGTAGTGGTGTTGTTGTTACAAAGGCAGGGACTAGAGAGGAGAGGAGGAGAGCGTAGGGAGGGGAGACGAGGGGGCAGGCGATACGAGGAGAGGGTAGGGGATGTAGGGGAGGAGGAGGAGAGGGTTTGGGAGGAGGAGGAGGGGTAGAAGAAAGGAGAAATGATCAGGGGTAAGGAGGGACGAGTAGGGGAAGGAAGGAGATGGTATAGTAGAGGATGAGATAGTTGGGGAGAGGAGAAGAGGTCAGGGGAGAGTTTTTTTTTTTTTTTTTTTTGCGAGGAAGAAGGAACCAAAGGCCATGAGCCTGCAGTAACAGTTCCCTCCAAGAGAAAAACAAAATACAATAGAGAGACAAATTCAAGATCCGATCATTTTGAGATGCCTGGACACACTGCGTTTGAAAGACTGGAGATCATAGGCAGCAGGAAATACAGACAGAGGGAGACAGTTCCAGAGCTGACCTGTTGCATAAATGAAAGACTGGGAGTAACGGTTAACTCTTGCATTAGGGAGTTGGACAGAAAAGGGATGAGAGTTTGCTGCCAGACGGGTCCTACGCGCCCGTCGTAGAGGTGGAGGAATGCAAGCAGACAGTTCAGAGGAGCAGTGACCATTAAAGTAGCGATAGAAAAGCGATAAAGATGGAACAGTGCGGCGAAGAGACAGAGGTTGAAGGGAGTCAGTAAGAGGAGGAGAGTTAATGAGACGAAAAGCCAATGACTCCATCCTATTGAGAAGAGCTGTATGTGGGGAGCCTCCACACACATGAGAGTTGTACTCCACACAGGGGCGGATAAAACACCTGTATAGAGTCAACAATTGTGCAGGGGTAAAGAAAGAGCGGAGCCGGCTTAGCACACCCTATCTCTTGGAAGCAGATTTTACAAGAGATGTAATATGATCTTTCCAAGATAAGTCCCGAGTAAATGAAACCCCAAGCATGTTCAAGGATGATGCAGGATTAAGCTGAATATTATTAAACATTAGTGGGTATACATGTGGAAGATTTTGTCGGGTTGATAGGTGATAGTAGAGGGAGGAAGAGATGATCTGAGAGAGGAGGAGATAGTAAGAGAGTGAGGGAGATGGTAGGGGAGAGGAAGAGAGAATAAAGGACAGGCGTAGAGAGTAAGGGATAGGAGGAGAGAGTAAGGGAGAGAAGGAGAGGGTAGGGGAGAGGAGGCAAGGGTAGGAGAGATGAGGAGAGA
>NC_136958.1:43754748-43787248 GCF_032717465.1 Coenobita brevimanus | reverse complement strand
GAAGGGGAGCAGGAGAGAAGGAGGAAGGGAGCGGCCAGAGGGTAGCCGAGAGGAGGCGTGGGGAGGGAAGGGAGGAGGGATGATGAAATGCAAAGGGAGAGAAGGGAAGGAAGGGGGGAGATATGGAGAGAAGGAGGGTGGAAGGAAGGGGAACTGTGGAGGGGAGAGAGGGAAGAGGAGGGGGGACTGAAACGAAGGGTGTACAGTACTGTAAAAACGTCAGGTCAAAAGTAAGGCGAGAAGGGGAGATATGGAAAGTGAGGAGAGAGTTGTGAAGTGTGGAGTGTCAGGAGGGGGACGGGGGAAAAAGGGCAAAGAGGATGGAAGGGAGAGGGGAAAAGAGCACAAGAGAGGAAACTGGGATGGAAGAGAACGGGAGGTGGGAGGTGGGGCGAGGAGGAGAGGAATGACAATGAGAAATACTGGAAGGGAAGGAGAGAGGAGGCGAAGGACGGAAAGGCAAGAGGAAGAGAAAGGAAAGGAGAAATGAGGAGTTACAAGAGAGATAAGTACAAGACATGTAGTGTCTCGAATGGTCCTACGACCTTACTGAGGCTTTATCATGAACGATGTTGCCAGGTACATGTTGCTACTTTCAGTGAGAGAAAAGTACGGAAAAGACGAAGGTTCTCCCTACCCATCTCTCCCACCCGCCAAACACGCACGGAAATGGAAGTACACGTAATCCAGGTGAAAAAGACCTTGTCAGGAGTTGCTTTAAACAACTCTGTCGAGGAAGTGTCGAGTACTTCTGCTGGTAGCTGACAGGAAAAAAAAAAAATGAGAAGGAACACTGTACTGTACAGAAAGTGGACCAGGAATTTTGTAGGAAAGGTCGAAGGGAAAGCATACCGTTATGCTGCAAACTTGGAAAAATACAAATAATTCTCTTCTGAGTCCATTAACGAGTGAAACGAGTACTATATGACCCCTTTCCAATTATATGTCAGTTTAGAATATTTATTAAACTCGATATCAGATTTGTTCCACTCTTCACCTACTTTTTGTCCAAACCAGTTCCCTCCTGCCTAATCATTTTCAAAATTTCACTAATGTCTTCTGTATTATAAACACTGATCCTTGTAAATGCCTCAATCAAATCTCCCATGACTACCTTTCTAGTAAGTGCAGATTCAAATTTCTGTCTCCATAAGCAAGTTTTTTTGTACTGTGAATCATTTTTTGTCATTCATCCCCGAGCATTTTCTAAGGATTCAATAACTTCACCAGTAAAGGTACCAAACCTGAACTCAATAATCTAAGTATGCAAGATAAAGTTATGCTGTTATTTCACAAGTTTTAAATCTCAGTCTGATGATTGCTTACATTAATGTCCAGCGACTGCACGGAAAACATTTAACGCAATCAAGTACATTGTGCAAGCTCCTAATTTTCGCCCCTCCCTGTAAAACAATTAACTCTAAGCCCTTGGCCACCCCGTTTGGGATACATGGCGTCTGGCAATGAATGAAAAAAAAAAAAAACTACCACATGCAACTGTCAAAAAAAGAGTCAAGGTCTCCATTTCAGCTTTATACGTCTTTCCTTCTAACTTGGCAGAAATATGCTTTTCAGTAGCCTATTTTCCATAACTCAGTAGTACAATAAGCCAATACGACCGAACATTCTTTCCATAGTACTTCTTCGTGACTAGCACTATATACCAGTGTTAAAATCTTGTTTGAGCTGAGCACTGAAGATGGAAAGATGACAATTAAAATGAAGAGTGTATAGATGCCAAGAGACTGAAAAAATAATAATAATAGAGATAAAGACGACTTGCCCAAAGGTTTCAAGGCCGACTCGGGAATCGAACGCGAGGCCTCTTGATTGCGGGCTTAGTCTGTTTCCATTTACACAACCACTATCGCCTCTCATACGTCTGAATATAAAGGCCAGAAGGAAGGAAAAAGTACAGAGGAACACTTAATGAATAAAGAGGAGTGAAACTAAAGGAAGAATGGATATGGGAGAACGAGGCAAAACAAAATGTGTGTGTGTGTGTGTGTGTGTGTGTGTGTGTGTGTGTGTGTGTGTGTGTGTGAGAGAGAGAGAGAGAGAGAGAGAGAGAGAGGAGTAGAAAACAGGGGAAAAAGACAAACGTGGAGAAGATAGAGAGAATACGAAAAAAATGTCTTCTTCAACCAAAGGAGAGGTAAAGAAATGGGTGTGGTGATCAAAGGAATGGGTGGGATGGGCTGGATATTTGTTGAGCGGTGGGACTGGGACAGGAAAGTATACCTTGTGAAAGTTAATGCTTAAGAATTAATGGTTTAAGTGCAAAGATGACTTATATTAAGGTACCCGGTATACTCCAAAAATGAATGTGTTAGGGACAAAGAGATGGGTTGGATGAGCTGGAATTGTGGTAGGGTGTGAGCAGGGGCCATGGGAGTATGCCCTGTGAAAACGGGTTCTGTAGCGTTGATGGTTTGGGTGCAGTGAAGGTTTATTTCAAAGAGTTCTCCTGCAAAAAGAAGCTAAGGTGGCACTGCTCTCATTTACCTGGCTTCTTCGGACACAGGTAAAAATCTTCATACAAACAGTCGAAGTACCGTACCTTAAAGAGGCAAGAAGAGGAGAGGAGAAATGAGAAGGGAAAAGGAGAGGAGAGGAGAAGAAAGGAGAGGAGATGAGGCACGGAGAGGAGAGGAGAGAAGAGGAGAGGCGCGGAAAGGAGAGGAAAGGAGAGG
Source organism: Coenobita brevimanus (assembly GCF_032717465.1). Taxonomy (NCBI): domain Eukaryota; kingdom Metazoa; phylum Arthropoda; class Malacostraca; order Decapoda; family Coenobitidae; genus Coenobita; species Coenobita brevimanus. The sequence continues at coordinate 43,784,555 of NC_136958.1, read as the reverse complement.
AGAGAAGAGGAGAGGCGCGGAAAGGAGAGGAGAGGAGAGGAGAGGAGAGAAGAGGAGAGGGGAGGAGAGGAGAAGAGAACAAAAATGAAGAGAAGAGAAGAGAGGAGAAGAAAAGAGAAGAGATGAGAAGAGAAAAGAAGAGTAGGAAAGTGAAGTTTAGAGAAAAGTAACGCAAAAATGTACAGTTCGAGAAATTTCCGCGCGGGACACTGTGTAAATGGCAGCAGCAGCGACAGACAGAACTGATCTGGTAACAGTGCTGGGGGTGAAGCAGGCGGTGGGAGTTGCAGGGAAGGTGAGTGATGGGGGAGAGGAGCGGTGGTGGTGGGGGTAGGTCAGTGTTAGGGAAAAGTTAAGTAGCCATTAATTGCGTCAACAAACTCTAAATCATTCCAGTACGATTTTTCTATTAAAAATAAAACGCAATGGCAACAAGCTGCTAATGATGGTTCAGTATTTGATGGAATAAGTTCAGTACCTAAGCAAACAGGTATCGCCAATATGTAACCTTATCCTTCGCCTCCGTCATTCCGTCCCCTCATCGGAAAGCTTTCTATTGTTGACCGAGAATTTACAAATACTTAGAACTGATTTCAGCTGCTTCTCATGCAAGTTGCTTAACAAAGATACTGCAATTTTCATTGCAACTAGTACTGAATGCCGAATCTAGCATCCTGTAATAGTCCATTTTGTATTTTTATAAGTCAACTACTGTTATCTTAAGACCGAACGCTGGCAGAATAAGGAAAATACATCCATTAGACTGACGGCGTAATTTGTTATCCTTTCATAGTCGTATAGGCAGTTCCCCTGCTTACGGATGGATGAGCCTGGCCTTCATACCAGACTATAAATTTAAGCATACTCCGGTCAACACTTTCTTAGGGCCAATCCCTCATATCTTAGTAGTCCTATATAACTTTATGTTTATGTGCGTACGTGTGTGATTGTACGAGTATTAAACGTGCATAATTCTCTCTCTCTCTCTCTCTGACACGCAGTAAATTACCTTACATACAGTCACACTGGTAACCTTTCGGTTGGCAGGAATAAGATACAATCAGTCTATTTTTCAGTTATCTAAAGTGAATACGGACATAATGTCGCTATTAAAGATGGTGATGTATCTGACAAAATACACACGACACTAACATAAAATTACCAGCGCTATGTAAGACTTGCATTGCTACAAATTGTGCGTGCACCTAACGTTTTACGAAATTTCGTAATGTAATATCTACAAATGTGCTAGCATTAGCAGTCACCCCGTCCATACAATTGTTCTAACCACACACACACACACACACACACACCAACTGACGCAGTGGTAATGCTTTCGCCTGCCATCTAGCAGGACGTGGGTTCGCGCCGGATCGGGTGCGAAAAGTTTCACTAACGAAGTGTGAGATTACTGTTCCTGTTGAGGGAGGGAATGGTTGTGCGCGTGTGTGAAGGTGCCTTGCCCTAGATCGGATTGTATGAGCTCTCAGCTCTCTTCCTGGAGTGTAATGAGCTGACGATCACGCCAATCACGTTATCCTGACCGACCAGGTGAATTACACACACTCACTCAAACGCATTAAATTTTGGCAGGCAGTTCCCTCCGCCCACTCCTTCCACACACACTAAAAGAAAATATATCATGCTTTTTGTCTCATATTACTCACAGTTCAGGAGAATATAGCTGAATAATAATTCAGCTGAATAATTCTGGGAATTAGGTCGAAGGAAGGACTTATTTGTCCCATTACATTTAAACAAGTGTTTCTCAACCCAACTGTTCTATTCTGCTGAGTTTCTGATAAACTTCATGCATCAATCTAGTACTACGCGTTCTAACATTTGTCTGGATAAACAAGTATCAATAACTGAACCAAGAGCAAAAAACGTCACTGACAGAATGTGTCAGTACCAATGACTATGTTGGGTTAGCACTCGGTTGGCAATGGTCTTGTAAACCAGTGCTTTCCAAACTGGGGAACGCACCCCCCTTTGTGGTGTGTGAGGTAAATGGAGGAATAACCTGAAGCCATCTTCCAAAAGTTGCTATTTTATTGCTGTATGACGCAGAAGCCTGGGCGTTAAGGAAGAATGAAGAGAAACAGCTGGAGAGGACGGAGATGAAAATGCTGCAATGGCTGATGGGAGTGTCACAGAGAGAGGAGGAGGAATGATGACATCAGAATAGAGGCAGGAGGTGTGTCAGTTGTGGAGAAGGCAAGAGAGGCACGTTTGAGGTGGTATGGGTATGTGACCAGGAAGGAGGAAGTTGATCATGTGAAGGTGGCATGAAGGAGTCAGGTGGAAGGTAGAAGAACGAGGGGAAGACCAAGGATTAGGAGGAGAGATGGAATTGAGAAATAAATGGGGCAGTTAGGCCTGGAGGAAGAGGACGCAGCGGACAGAAGTTACTAATGAAAACATACAAGAGCGGCAGACCCCACCAGGGACTAAGGCAATGATTATATATGTGTGTGTGTGTGTGTGTGTGTGTGTGTGTAAAATCGTTTCCTTAGTCCCTAGTGGGGTCGGCCGCTCTTATATATATATATATATATAAGTCACAGGCCATGTATGCGTCTCAGACTCTGGTGAGTCAAGTGGTGATACACGAATCCATCTCATTCAGCTGCTGTATATTGACCATCAAGTCACGGCCTTCCCAGCCACAGCCAATCAAGCAGTAAATAATTCACTATGATCTGATGGATATTATGACTTTAAATATTATTACAGGTTGAAGAAGTTATAATACCCAGGAAATTTCAAAGAATATGCCGTATAAATAAACACAAAAGTAGGAATATGCACTTAAGCTAATAAATGGCTAGAATATGCATATTCATATGCACACATGCAAATGCATGGTTATCCTATGCCTACTTATGAGTCTCTGTGAGATAAATTGAGAGAGTTCGATAGCGAGTGACCAGGTATTATACACTGCACAACACATACACACGTAGACGCTATTGATTGACCTGAAAAGGTCTAGGTCTGGTTTATGCTTAAATTAGTTTGTGACATGCAGCCAGCATGTGCTTACGATTTAGGAAATACGTCATGTTCACATTGACAGCTAGCAAAGATGCACTTGCCTTAAAATCTGACATACTTTAATGTCTTTTGGGGTAAAAAATACTAATGGTTGACTGAAACAACGAACAAATGGAATTTTATATATATACTTTATTTTCCATACACTACATATCTACGTTACAATTAACAATGTATGAGCAACTTTTCTGAGATGTATCTGAGGGTTGTTACAGATACCGAAGGGGGGCGAGTCATTATATAAGGTTACGTGTTGTTAATGTCCGTGTGTTTATATCAGCTTTGCATGATCACTGAACTGACCATTTTTCATCATGTCATGAACCATCACTTTACAGCCTGTTGCTACTCCGTGTGTTCCCCTATCATAACAACACATTTAAAATCAAAGCAAACTATGTTACGACATCTCCCCAACACTCCGCTACCCCCACTCCCATCCCTTCTAACACAGCTACTCCCACTACCCCCCCCATCCCTCACGTCCCACCCCTCCCACCACACAGCTACCCCCCAAAAACCTCACATACCCCGCACGTCCCACCCCTCCTTTACCCCCAGCACTGTTACCAGACCAAATTATTTGCTGCGCCTGCTGCATTCTACGCGGTGTCCCGCGCGGAAATTTCTCCAACTGTAATTGAATTTCCTAACACATATCGATACTAACCCCGTAACTTGCCACTACAGACACAAGAGACGAACCTTGCTGTCAGGATGAGCACATAGAGACCCACTGTTATTCATGCACGTCAACACCTTCACTAACGGCACAACTTCCAACACCAGGCAAGAATTCCAATTATGTGTCGTTCGCCGGACTGAAGACGGCATGTTAACACTGAAGACGACATGGCAGCACTCTACTCTTCCACGCATTAACGCCCTGCAGTCCAATGTCGCCCAGTTGCAGACAGCAATATGGATCCAATTTTTAGTCGGACAATAGCGAGTATATGTGGGTGGGGAATGGCTGGGAGAAGGAGGGAGATTAGAAGGGAGGAAGAGATCAGTAGGATGCAAGTGGCGGATGCAAATATTGGAAGTAAAAATAGCGAAAGTCCAAGGAGTTTACTGTGTGGTGCTGATGCATGGGGGAGAGATAGTATTAGAATGGATATGGACGATGTGCATACTGGCCTGAGAGGTAGGTTGCGTCACGGAAGATCGAAGTCAGATAATTATTCCCCTGTACAATGAAAAAGGAGAAAAAGTAGTGTGTGGTAATCATAGGTGCATATGTCTTCTTAGTGCAATAGGAAAAGTATATGGGAGGATACTTACTGACAGAGTTAGGGAAATAACTGAGGAATTAGTTGGAGAAAAATAGGTTGTACTGGAGTCATTAATGGAGGATATACTGTATCTGACTCCTCCGTTTAAAAGGCATTCCCCATGCTGAATAAACTCGAAGTGAAGTGACAAGAATGAAATTGAAAACATCATTGTAGCCAGAGAGTTCAGCAGAAGAGATCCAGTATATCCTTTGGCACAAGATGATTGGTGAGGGATACCAGGGGCATAACTGTGTAATGGGAGACAGGATGTGTTGAGAGTTGTGTGGTAGTACTTGGTGTGGTTGTCTATAGTGGTGGATTTGTGTTGTGGTTGTTTGTGATGTGGCAGTGTAATGTGGCAGTATAGGGTGCACATGTGAAAGGTATGACTGTGGATTGAGTGTGAGTTGTGGTCGTTCGTAGTGTGGTCCTGTGCAGTGTGACAGTGTGGAGTGTAGAAATGTGTGTGCAATGATAGGATGTGGTGTGGCAGTGTGTGCTATGGCAGTGTGTGGTGTGACTGATATGTACGTGAGGTGTGGCAGTGTAGTGTGATGGTATACGGTACGGTAGTGATAGACGTGACTGTGAGGTGTGTGTGAGTTGAGGTAGTGTGTAGTGTGACAGTGTGTAGCATGGTAGTGTGTGGTGCTGCTGTGCGTAGTGTGGCAGTATGCGCAGTGGAACTGTATGGTGTGGCAGCATGGTGAGACAGTGTGTGGTGTGGTAGTATGTTCAGTGGTTGTGTTTGTGCAATGGCAGTGTGTGTGTGTGTGTGTGTGTGTGTGTGTGTGTGTGTGTGTGTGTGTGTGTGTGTGTGTGTGTGTGTGTGTGTGTGTGTGTGTGTGTGTGTGTGTGTGTGTGTGTGTGTGTGTGTGTGTGTGTGTGAGAGAGAGAGAGAGAGAGAGAGAGAGAGTGTAGCTGTATGTGGGTGGGCTGTGCGTGCATAGAAAGAAACAACACTTTTCCAAGTACATCTCTCTCTCTCTCTCTCTCTCACACACACACACACACACACACACACACACGAGTGAAGCTGAGCTGTCTCATGACCATAAAATAAGGTTACGGTGCTGGGTAAGAAAAATTTCACAAACTAATTATAAGGTGTCGTCTGATGCAGCCCACAAAACAACACAACCCTGCAATAGGTCAGGGGATAACTCGACGCCATTACTGTGTTTTTCTTTCCAAACATATAGTAAATACACTTTCACTATTGTGGTTACTCATTCCATATCAACTTTTTCTTTCCCTTCCCCTTTTCGTAGTCACTGTCAATGTTTGCATAGTCATAGTCAGTGTTTGCATAGTTATGGGATTTGCCTCCATGCCTCTTATCCCACAGAGTGAGGTATGCTGTCCGCACCGCATTAATAAATTCCACTGGTTTTGCATGAATATCAAATGGAAGTTGCTAATGCAATCTTTTATACTGAAGGATAATTCAAGTACAGTAAAGTTTTTCTTTTTCATTTTTTTTCAGTGCACTGTACATTGCCTGATGATGGCTTAGGCGTCAGCCTAAACGTTCTGAATAAACTATGAACATCACAGTATTGGTACTCCTGATTATATATATATATATATATATATATATATATATATATATGTGTGTGTGTGTGTGTGTGTGTGTGTGTGTGTGTGTGTGTGTGTGTGTGTGTGTGTGTGTGTGTGTGTGTGTGTGTGTGTGTGTGTGTGTGCGCGTCTGTGTGTGTGTGTGTGTGTGTGTGTGTGTATGTGTGTGTGTGTGTGTGTGTTTCATATTGTTACCACATAAAAATAGTACATGTAACACCTGCCACTGCCACAGCCAGCAGTGAAATGTGGGCCACCCTATGCTCATGGCTGTATCCATCGACTCCCCTGTCCCTGTCCCTACTCCCTTAAGTTCACCTCCGCCCCTCATCCCTTCCACACATACAGAGTGGTCCGTAAATAAGGCCTCACTTACAACACAATGGCGGTACCTTGTGTGCTGCCGAGACGGCTTAGTTTCATGATGTGGGAATGATTGTGGCAATGAAAGTAGGATATTAATGAAAGATGTACGGTAGACACTGATAACCCTGACTGAGCTGCACCAGCAACACAGGAGAAATCGCCCAAGGAAGTAGAAGAGAAGCGTTGTATATGAGCCTTTCTGTACAAGCCCAATCAGCCAGAGAGCATATTTATTTCAAGTGTTGCTACTGCCAAACAAGTATGTTCAGATTACTTTTAGTGAAAGGGTTAAGGCTCTGTTTAACTTCTGTAGCTCGAAAAGTCTGACGTTGAACGGAGTCGGCTGTTAGTAGGATTAAATCAGAAACTAAAGATAGTCAACACTGTTACGGGAATGAAAGATGGTCTCCACACAGATAAAGTACGATGATATACTTCTGTGCAAATTTCCTAGATGATTAATGAACACACAAGAAGAAAGGATCCTAAAATTTATACTGGTATGGATTGACCTTTGCTGAAGTGGAACCTATGTAAAAAGAACAACTGTGTTAAGTTTGGAACGAACTGGGAAAGACGTAGGGTATCTACATGAAACTGAAAAATGTTTGGAAGCAAGAAACACGAAAGAAGAAAAAAAGGAAAGAAACTGAGCAAATACAGTGCGGAAACCATAACTGCGTCTTGTTAATAAAGGAGTTAAGACCCAGACATTACAGTCCCTTTTCCATCACGGATATGGAGAATTACTTTTCTATGTTTTTCACATATACGGGTTACATGATATGATCTTAGGCATAACTACCCAGCCAATACCCTAACTAGAGATCATAATGCACTTAGTTATTCGTGCAAATATTTACTCTCCTCTTTTTGTACTTGGTCGCTCATTAGTATTCACCCTGTCCTCACCCCATTCGTATTTTTGAAGACATCGTTTCCTTCCTCCTTCTTGTCCTTGTACCCGGTGACAAACATGTATCAGTTACACCCCTTTGCCACACAACACTCCCCAGGCCCCTTGTGTAGCCAGCCTGTCCCTCATCTCACATCAACCTCCCCCTCAATTCAAATCAAACCCCCTCACCCCACCTCTATCACCCCATCCTCACTCCTGATACACACCATTTTACCACACAACGTCCCCCAGACCCCTTGTATACCCAGTTCGACCCTTACATCAACCCCCCCCCCTCACCCCACCTCTTATCACCCCACCCTCACCCCAGATACAAACACGCTTCACCATCTTCCACTACACCTCAAGACTATCTGAACCATTCTCTTCATCTATATTACCCCACCCTCACCCTTCTGCATCACCTGTTTCATCCCTGCCACTCACCCAAACTCCCTCATCCCCCTCACATGTATCCTCTCTCCCTTCCACACCACTTCCCCTCGCCCCTGTACCAAATCCACCCCTCATCCCATCTCTCTCCCGTATCAACGCTGCCCCTCCTCTCACCCCCTCCCGTCTCACCCCTCACACCCACTCTTTTCTCTCATCAGCGTAAACTAGACTCTGCACCATACGTCCTTCACACCTGATCTCTCACCCCCTCCACCCAATCCCTTCACCCTCCATCGGCATTCCTCCAGGCACGTGTGTACCCCAGCTTGGAAATATGACCCTACACCACAATTAATGAAGGGAACATAACCACCTTCCTTCCTTCCTTCCTTCTTTCTTTCTTTCTTTCCTTCCTTCCGTTTCTGTGGTGTTCATCGATGCTGCTGCTGTCTCGATGTAATCTATTCTGGCCGTGTATAGTCGCCCGAAGAAGTGATGGCAGAGTTTCAGATAGATTCGGTCACTGCACTGATATACGCTCAATGAAAACTTAGTGAATATATGGTAGGTTAAAACTTCAGTGCCTCCATTACGTCATTTAAAATATATATTTTATCATGCTAAGAATTATGTAAAATGAATAATATGAGGTTGTGTTATACTGTATTAGAAGTTAACACTCAGATACGTCTCACGATTGAATGTGTAATGTATAAATACGCGCGCGGAGCGCAGCGTAACCTCCTGTTCCTGATGTACAGTATTCGCTTCCCAGGATTTGAAATACAGATGCTCTAGTTTCGAAGACAAGTTAAGGAAGACTATTGTGACTGCAATACACTACCTTATTTTCAATTGCTGTGGTGATGATACAGCAACAATAAGGATGCCGCAACAATGAAGTTTATCTTAGTAATGATACCCTACCTGTGGCAGCAGCAAGACCATTCTGCCTTTTATTCCATGTCTTCCCCTCGCTTATAGTGACTATATTCCTAACTGATGCAAAATTATTTTAAGCTGTAAGAAGATGTGACAGATTTTATACTTTTCTCATACACCAGGCAATGAAGAGGACAAAAACATGAGTTTATACTCTTGCAGTGCAAAAGCACATACTTTTTGCTCTATCTAATAATCTCTAGTATCCTTCTTTTAAAATAAATGTGTTGCTTAACTGAAAATGCTGATTTGAAAGTTTTGAACTCAGTGGCATGTTTATGAACATTCTGCATTTTATTTCTCTTGCCAACTGTTTAGACACAGGATATTAGGCTATGACACAAGTTTGTCATTATCCAAGGAGCTCCGGCTCTCGGCAAATTTTCGAGGTTTTCCTTATTTTTCATTCATTGATAGTCCTCTGGCATATATTAAAACTTCAAGAGAATTTTCTTAATGAAAAACTGGCCGAATACAGTGTAATAACTACATGTTTTTCAGTAAAGGTGCTTTCCTTCCGTGCATGTTGCTCGAACCATTTAAAACAGCCTACTAACTTACGCCGCATTCCCGCTTTCTGTCGTCGTCCATGAAGACAACAAAAACGGAAATAAATGACTTTAAATTATTCCTTAGTACTGTAACGGAAACTACTTTATAAATAATAATGACTGATTTAAATTTGATTATTAAAGCACATTCTTTTTAGTCTTCTAATATACTATAGCAGTAGCTGTGTGTCTGTGTGTGTGTGTATTATGAGCAGCCGAAACTACACATTCAAATCGCACCAAAATTGGCACAAAAATCGCAAAAAATTCGCTGATGTGAAAAAACTTGGTACCATCACGACTGAAAAACTTTTACTATATTTAATGAGCAATCAAATTTTGACCAAAAAACGCCGCTCCCGGCGCCCGGTCGGTTGCCGTGGCCGAGTGGTTAATATCTCGGACTTGCGTGCGGACAACTTGGGTTCCATTCCCGAAGCTGCAAAGAACACGATCAATTGGTTAGCTGCAAAAAATCCAAGTGACAACGTTAGACTAGAACAGCACATAAACGGACCATCATGGGCCCTTCGATGTCGCCTTGACGGCCGATAGTGACAACGTTAGACTAGAACAGCACATAAACGTGACTCGGATTACCTGAAATGATCGCAACGCGAGCGCGAGGAAACGAGTGAGAAGCACGAGGAAACGAGTGCGAAGCACAAGAAAGCGAGCGCACAGCGCGAAAGCCCTCCGCTGGTTCAAAGTGCGAGAGGAGCCAAAGGGCCCACGAGCACAATGTACGCTACTAAAAAAATATTGTGTTAACATATTAAATATGAACTCCGCAAGTTATTCCTGACTGTCCCTGAGCGACAGTTCTGAAATGTCAATTACTTCTGTTTAGGATTTTCTATTATCGTAACTAACGAACTGATTCTTACAATTCTGAAAGATACCGGTGCTTTTGCATTTACTTATTGTTTTCTGTAACAATTTTACATAATAGGTTTCTCCTTGTAAAGATATAAAGAAGAGTATGTACAGTCACAAGAAAAAGTATCGTTACCCCCAGGACTGCTCGATGCTAAACAAACGTTCACTGGGCTATGTGGGCGGGTCCTTGCTATTCGACCCTCCCCTATCTAGTGTTGCCATATCACAATCCCATTACAAGAGTTGGAATAATGAGCAAGAATGAGCCACCTTGCGGGGAAATATATAGGGCAGTGGTTCTTAACCTTTTTTGAGTCACGGACCCCTTCGAGAATCTGGTGAACGCTATGAACCCCTTCCCTACAAAAATGCACATAAGCACAAACGCAGCATTTTGCAAGCAATGAATTTACATTATTTTATTGAAAACTACCTCATGCAGTGTATCACACAGTATAAAACAGTCTTTACGAAGAATTATGTTTCTCACTATTTTTCATGCAAAAACTAATGGCCACTCGAAAAAATGAAATACATCAAACCTGAGCAAATTAAAACAAATCTTTAAGTCTGCTCAAAAGTTCATTTCAGTGAGAGGGTTGTTGTTGCTGTTTGGCTTGAATAAGATGAAATTGTGGAATGGTCTTTGACAAGGCAACACGCATGTCATCATTGACATCCAGTTGATTTCGACTTTTTATTTTGATAGAAACAAGCGCTGAAATCCCTGACTCACAAAGGTATGTAGTTGCAAACGGAATCACAGCAACCATAGCTCGCTTTGCCAGATGAGGGTAGGTTTGTGTCAACAAACACCAGAATTCTTCAAGACTTCGACTTTTTTTTTTTTTTTTTTTTTTTTTTTTTTTTAGTTAATGATGCCAAACGGCATCACGCAATCTCGCTAAATTGTTCTCAATTATTCTGACCTTCACGGACCCCCCGTATCCCATCCAACAACATTTATTATATGAAGAAACCATTACATATCATTACTATACTGAAATTTACTAAGTTGGCTTGTATCGGCTGAAGTACTATCATACGTCTGGCATGGGTGCACATACTCATTGCCCGTCTGCATGTGTGTTGCCGACTTCAGACCACTGGGTTATATTTTTATTTAATGACTTCGGTGCCGGATAATAAAAGGTACTGTCTCTATGCACAGAGGCAAAACTATCTAATTAGCTTTTATTACCTCTGGCACAAATTCTAATACCTGTGTCTCACATATCCGACATGGACGGGTTTGAGGTACAAACTTTCCTGTCCCGTCATTCCACAACACTTCGTCGTTGTGTCATAGTGCATAGCTCTGAAGGGTAACGATAGTTTTTCTTATGACTGTACATTATCGCTGACCGAAAACTTCTGGATACTCTGCCGTCACTTCTTCGGCCGACTGTACATCATTTTTTTTTTTTTTTAGTCCGTTCGTGCTGCCTTCAGACAATGTGATTAAGATGAGGAGAGACTTTACGAACTGGAAGGGTTGGATACAGCCTTAATTAATCCTCTCACTGCTAGAGTGTTCTCCGAAATTCAACAAAATCATCTTGTAATTTTATCACTATACAACGTCTTCCTCCTCCTCCTTCTTCTCCAGCTCTTCGTCCTCCATTTCCTCCTCCTTCTTCTCCAGCTCTTCGTCCTCCATTTCCTCCTCCTTCTTCTCCAGCTCTTCGTCCTCCATTTCCTCCTCCTCCTCCTCCTCCTTTTCTTCTTCTTCCTCCTCCTCTTCCTCCTCCTCCACCTCCTCCTCCTCCTCCTCCTCCTCATCATCATCATCATCATCATCATCACCATAGTTTTATCATGATACATCTTCCCCTTCCCCCTTCTCCTTTTCCTTCTCCTCCTCCTCCTCGCCGGCGCCGCCACTACCAGTCAACACCATCATTAATTATCATCTTTCATCACTACCAACACCACCACCAACATTATCACCATCAACATCATCACCATCATCAATCATCATCATCAGCAGCAGCAGCAACCCATTTCCTTTACTACAAAGGGAGAAGAAAGATCCAGACAGGAAAAAAAGTCAAAGCGCAAAGTTTGACAAGAATCATGAAGAGTTTTCGGGGCTAATGATCTACACCTCCATTCACACGCCACTCACACCGTCCTAATTAATGACGCCAAACACAACTTCTTATTTGAGGTTGCTGAGGTTAAGTTAGATTAGACTGAGCAGATTAGGTAGGTTTGGTTAGGTAGCTTAGATTGGGTTAGGCTAGATTGAGAAGGTTAGGCAGGCTAGATTTGGTTAGGTTAGGTTTGGTTAAGTTAGATTAGACTGAGCAGATTAGGTTAGGTTAGGCCAGATTGAGTGGTTTAGGTTAGGTTACGCTTGGTTTAGCTGGGCTTGTTCGGGTTGACTTGGGGCGGTATTCTCGTGTGGTTAGGAATCTTACTGACACCTCTTCCTTACTGGTTTATTTATATTTCTGCTCCGTTTCTATATTCTTGTTTGTTATCGCCCGCCAAGACGGAGCGATAATGTTTTTGCCCGTGTATGTGTGTGTGTGTGTGTGTGTGTGTGTGTGTGTGTGTGTGTGTGTGTGTGTGTGTGTGTGTGTGTGTGTGTGTGTGTGTGTGTGTGTGTGTTCCCATTATACTCGTATCTCATGAACGGCTTGAGCTATCAACATGAAACCTTCAGGGTATCAAGATACGGCCAAAATCTTGGACCTGCCCAACAGCATATTCTGGAGGGCGATTAGCATTCGACTCCCGAATGCTTTTCTTTCATTATTCATGCAATCTATGTCGATATTAAGATGTAAGAAATCAAGAATAGGATAGTAATGGGTAGTCTGAAAAATAAATCGCTAAGGAAAAGGTGCTAAGGAGCCTCCTTGGCCGACGAGAACACGGGCCTTGGGATGAGTTAGGTTAAGTTAGGCAAGTAACCCTGCGCCACCCGTCCATTTACACGTCACTCACGCCTTCCAAGTTAACGTAGAGGAACAAAACTTCCGTGATGGTGTTGCTGAATGTGGCTAACCCCTTAAATACGATGAGGGATTTTTGTATTTTATTCTAGCTATACACTACAGGTGTTCCGGGAAACGTGTGCCAGACTTTGGGACGTTATACATGGATTAAATCTGATTAAGAAATGATGCATCGTTCCGGATCTTATTCCCAACCATTACAGAGCTACGTTCATTGATGACGTTACGAGGTAATTGTGAGGACCACTTTCGCTCAAGTCATCAGTAACCGCAACTCCTTAACGGCAGTAAGCTGGACCAATGTTGATACAGCAATTTTTAAAACTCAAAATAAGCCCTAGAATAATCTGAAGTTTCTCACAAATTTCCCGAAACACGTGTACGTTGTGATGAACAGTGCGGCATCGCTGTACGGGGGTAGCGGCAGTGGGGAAGTAGAGTGGAACCTCAGACCTAGAATATCACTATGCCTGGCCACTACCGCAAGCTTACTGTGTTTGTAAAGCAGCACGAACAAAGGTGACTGGGTTACTGACAGGTGATAGTCTAGCATGAATTCAATAAAGATGGTAGGTTTTTGCGTCGAAGAGGTAGTACGTGAAAGCGTGTGACACGCAGAACGACTGTTGGGACCTAAGGAACATGTATTCAATAAACTGTAGACGATGGCCAGTGCCAAAATGACCATATGTGAAGGTGTGTTGCACGTAAGAGGACTGCTGGGCCCTCGAACAGGCTACGAAATTTATGCCCAGAATCGGACATAAGAAAGGGCTCTGATAAACTGGGACTGACCTGAAATATTTGGCTTACCAGTTTACCATACACTATAACAAACATTTTGCGACTTTTACAGGCATCACTTTTTCTACAGACACTCCCTTCCCCAGTCGTACGTGGACAGCAAGAGACAGATATTTCTGGCCATCACTCTCTTCTCTAATGGGAATAATATGGATGGAGGCTGATACACGGAGACACTTTGGCCTCTGAACCATGCCGCATTTGATAGTACTGAATTAAGCATCCTAACATCCTCATACATTTCACAGCACACTAATTGGTTCTTGCAGTCCCCCCCCCCTTCCCTCCCTCCCTCCCTCCCTCTCTCTCTCTCTCTCTCTCTCTCTCATCTTCCTTAAACAAGTGACAACATAAACAGCAAGGGAAGTTACCTCCCGAGCCGGAAGCAATACAAACTATTTGCATAAAGCGAAGGAGGTGACGCGGTGTATGAGGGAGGGCAGCGGGTTGCGGGAAGGGAAGACTGACAGATAGATAGATAGACAGACAGATAGACACACAGATAGACAGATAGGTATACAGGCAGACAGAATTAAGAACTTGTACAACGACAGAGACAATTACACCTACATGAAAACAGCTAGATATATTGGAAGACAGACACAAAGCCGCACTGCTTGCCCACTATTCTTGAAATCCTGTTAGTAAACGACCTTGCTCGCTTGCAACTGTAACCATTCAATTACCGGCTAGACAACACCTGCTGTCCTCTCTCAGGAAGGCCATAACACAGTGGGTTCTCTCTGACCCCTAACATGTGAAATTGCAGAGAATGGCTTCGTGGACAACAAAGTGAATGATGACACAACGACCCTTAGGACCACATCATTATTTCCTTTGCCAAAGATGTTATAGACGTTATGTAGTCGCAAGGCTTGCTGTCTGTCTCTCTGTCTGTTTATCTGTCTGCCTGTTAGCAACATCGCAGAATACTTTGGAATAATCACCGAGGATCATCAGAGGAACAAGTGATTAAATTCTGGGCGAATAAGGTCAAAGGGCAAGGTAATGAAAAACATGAAGAAAAGAGAAGCTGCCGCCTTGACAGAGATATTGACTCTATGAATTCTCTTATTCAACAGAATTTATGACTATAAAATATGAGACTTTTTAAAAATCATAAACGGTGTACCCCTCGATATTTAAACGTTGTTACGTTTTTGTTGTGACAAGAACTATTTACCGCCACACACCTTTACTCCTGGGAGTTGACACAAACAAATCACCTCCACCTCGCTCTTTCCACATCACCCTCTCCACTCCATCCCTTCACCTCATCCTCGGTCACCCACTCCCCCTCCACCTCACTCACGCACACTCTCCATGTCCACCTTTCATTTTCCATTCTCTCCATATGACCAAACCATCTCTGGGTGCCCCTAAAATTTTCCAGTACATCAACATCACAACACTCTCAATGATACTTATTTGTTTTTTGTCTCTCCACGTAACTCTACACAAGTCCTCACGAGTAGTTCGTTTCCACTTTTCTCACTGTTGACTTGTGTCCTATCAACAGAGACCAAGCTTCAATTCCCTAAGTTTGCTTGAGGATTACAGTACTGTCATGCAACGACTTTCAGGCTCATCTCTCTATTCCTTGTCTTCGTTCTCAGTGTTCTGTACTTGTATCCTTCCTTCCTTCCTGTAACCCATCCCAAACCCTCTTCCTTTCTCATCACACGAGCAATGTACTGCGATTGAAGGCGCTCACGTTCTCCATTTCCTGACCATTCAGTCTCTTTAAGTACTCCGTCACTTCATGCCTCACAAAAACCACATTTTTACTCTTTCTTACATTATCCTTCTACTTTCGCTTCTGACACACACTTCCCGACTCATTCACCAAGACTTGCAACTCACTTATATTCACTTCACAGTGCAATGGGCGGTCACTAACTCCTCTGCAAACCCTTTCACTCCCCTCCAAGACACATTTATATTACCTTGATCAGCCACAGAGCAGCCCATCAGACCACAGATTTGAAATATACCTACATCACATTTATTTAAAACCTCCAGGAAGTCCCTCAGCAAAGTACCGACCACATATACCTGAAACAAAACTGCTCAGGATCCTACCGACTCATGACACACGTTTGAGTTAATGAAATTCTGCAGTATCAGTTTTAGCTGCAGCCCAAGTTCATCTGAAACGTGATCCCCATGACCTGCAGGGTAAGTTATTCTTCTCCGGCGGTCCACCATCTTCCTCATGGGGGATAGGGTGGGAGTTCAGGAACCTCCGTATAACCAGGTGGCTAAGTCGCCTGGATATGTCGATGCCATCGCTCGAAGGCGTCCCTTTTCAGAATCAAAAGTCTGTAATATTTTTATACTTGTAAGCCAGACGCAGATAATGAGATACTGTAAGCTGCTCCTTTCCCCACGTCTCAGGTGGTCAAGGTTTAGAGGGAAGGTATCACGATGATCCACAGCACCACTTTATGATTCTGGGCGAGGATGCTGTCAGACAGACTGTCATTATTTCGTCGTCAAATTCTTAAAAAAAAAAAAAAAAAAAAAAAAAAAAAAAAAGTAAATGCCCATCCTTTGCTGCTAAACACAAGGCCTTTCTGGTACACAACTCTCGACCCTAATGCAATTTTGGTTTTACGTATGAAAGAAAAAATGACGAAGTAAATGCAAACCTACCATTTTTTAACTAACAGCTGAAAACCACTTCGCCAAGGAATATCTTTATCGCTATTTAAAGTTACATAAAGTAATGGCAGTGAGTACCTTATCACCACACCGTGAAAATACCAATACTGAGAGCAAAGATGATTTGACAAGCCGCCAGATTTTGACAATACTTCCTGAGGCACGTGATTATGACAGAGTATGTCTGGTTAATCTGCATCGTTACATACTACAGTGTAATCTGGGAGGCTGGGTGATCGCATCTAATAATTACATGTGTTGCTTAATTTCCCGGCAAATATTAGGGGCTTGCATTCTCCCTCGCTGACTACAGGACGTTTTAATAATTCGATCAACAAACCCCAAGAAAACAAATACGAGCACACATACAGGGTGGCCAGTAAATTGTACTCTAAAAGAAACTTACCTGGAACTATCACATACGTTGTGGAGATGGCTCACTCTGCTGGTGTGGGAGTGGGTGTAGGAAGTGAATAAATAGTGCACGGTAGTCACCACAACACATGAGAAATTGTCCCGTGGAGTGGATTAGAGCGTTGTATATGGACCACCCTGTATAGCAGAGAGAGAGAGAGAGAGAGAGAGAGAGAAACATACCTGGTGGCGTGACTCTCGCCCTGAGCTGCAAGAGACTCGTGGGCCTGGTGTTCTCCCTGACGCTGGCCTGGTACTGCGGCCGTGTGAACTCAACAGGCCCGCCCCCCACCAACTGGGTCACTGGGGAGGAAGGAAGGCAGCAGAGTTAATTTATGCTATGTTATGTTATTGGCAAGTTACGTTATGTGCTATGCTGTATTATGTTATTAGGTTAGGTCAGATTATTTAAGGTTAGGTTAAGTTAAATCAGGAAAGGGTAGGTTAGGTTTAGTATGGTTAGGTTACGTCAGATTAGGTTAAGTTAGTTTAGTTTAAGTTAGGTCAGGTCTGGTTAGGTCAAGTTAGATGTTGTTAGAATAGGTTAAAATGGTCATATTTTATGTGATTTTGAAGATTTTGTCGCACTTCTTTCTTCGCATTTTTCTCATATTGCGTCTAGATATTCTCTTTTCTTATTCCAGTTAAAACTGTGAATATAAAAACAATACAAAAACATACAGAAGAAGGCTAAGGTGAGATATGCAAAGTAAATCGCTAAGAAAAAGGTGCTCCGAAGCCTCCACTGCCACAAGGCCATGGGTAATGAGGTCGTGTGAAGTGCATCCGCCCGACCCAAACCAGCTGGGTCACCGAGGGATGGAGGGAAGGACATATACGAGGGGAATCGACCAACTTAAACAGAGATACTAGCTATTACCACACAGTCGCCTCTTCTGCCTCTCCCCATGGGGTTTATAAATCAGTCGGGGAAACTGCTGAAATGACACTGATGATTTTGTAGTATTCCACTGCGCCAGGTAGAAATGTTGGGTGGGAGAGAGACACAGGCCAGGGCTTGAATTGTTTATTTTCTCATTTCAGGGAACACAGAACCCATTTCCAGAAAGTCTGCTTCTATTTAGCCCGAAACGTTAGTGAAAATAAAGAATTCAGTCCTAACCTCTGTGTCTCTCCCATCCAACATTTCCACTGATGATCAATGTCATTTGTGTGCTTCGGATTCAAGCGAAGGCCTGAGGGGGAGACAGGGCTTTTGTTCAGTTGCCGAGAGTTGACATGGATGCAAAGGAAAAGACAGGAGATCTACTGTTATTTGCTGGGGTTCTCTATTTACACTAAAAATCAAATTCAGATACGTAAGAAGCGGAGAGGAAAGAGATGAAAACTCTTCCCCTTCAAAATAGTCAGTGAGTAAATATAGAAAAACAGCATGATCACTGGGGACAAAAACTATGAATAATTCTCTTGGACGGTAAAAACGGTGAATTATTAAGGTCTATTCTGCCTTTATCATTTCTACATTCTGAAACAGAACAAAATCCACAAAAATTCACGCGCTATCAACACTTCAGTAAGATTACTTGTTATTCCAGTTACCATCAAAGAATTTTATTAATCTTAGGACAGACCATGGTAGCAAAAAGGTTAATGGAAGCTCTGTCTAGCCTCTCTAGTTCAAAATAAATAGTTAAATAAATGAATAAAATCTCTCCTGACCAGAATAATATCGTTTGGTGATAGCAAGAATGTCCATGTATATATATATATATATATATATATATATATATATATATATATATATATATATATATATATATATATATATATACATGGACATGGTTACATTAAGTAGACAGAAAGGATATTAAACAATGAAATGTCATCGCTAGATTATATAACGTTCCTGTTTTTTGTTTTTTTTTACCAACCCTTTAGGAGAAACAGATAGATAGATAGATAGACAGACAAAAAGCCAGAACGATGACAGATCTCATATTACTCTAATAATGAAATGTCAGCACCGGGATATAACCTCGGACCGAAAAAAAGCTGTTACTGACCCCGAGATAGATGGACACACAGTAGATAGATATACACAGACAGAGATAGATAGATAGACAGGTAGTTAGATGGCTAAATACACATACAAAGGGTAGACATAGACAGATGGATGATTGATAGGCAAATAGATACAAATAGATAGACGTGAAGAGATGTATGGGATGAAGGATGAATAGAAGGATACTGACAGACAGATAAATGTAGTTAAACAGAAAGAAAGAGATGAATATAGAGACAGAGCGATAGACAGAAATATTGATGGACAGACAGATATCGACTGACAAGCTGGAGAGAGAAAATTAACAAGTGACAAAAAGTTAACACTGGGAGTAGATTTTGCTGTCATAGATAGATAGATAGATAGATGAAGATATAGATACTGTATATAGGAGATGGATAGAAGGATGGATCGATAGATAAACAGACTGATTAACTGATAGATAGGTAGATAGATGGATGGATGGACGCAAATAATAGAAAAATATGAGTGGATAGATAAATTGAGATAAAACAGAGAGAGAGAGAGAGAGAGAGAGAGAGAGAGAGAGAGAGAGAGACAACGGATGGATAAAAAGACAAACATAGGTAGATGAACTGAGGCGGACAGATAGATATGGATATAGATAAAGATAAATAGACAGACACTGGGAGACAGATAGGACAGGCAAATCAAACAGTGAAAGGTTGGCAGTGGATTATAAGGTTCGTAAGTAAAAGCATTTATTAACATACACATGGATATATAGACAACTAGGTATATTTTGACGGACAGATAGATATAGATAGATAACTAAATAAATAAATAAAGATACAGAATATGATAGACAGACAGACAGACAGATAGACAGGTGGAAATTCTGACAGACAAAAAACTAAAACACAGACAGATAGATAGATAGATTCAAACAGACAGGCAGATGCATATGTAGATATATTGACAAAAAGATACCGGGATATGTAAATATGGATATAAACAGACATACAAACAGACTGATAGAAAATGAGAGAATTAGGTACAGACAGACAGAGAGAGGAGACAAATCAAATAATGGAGGGTCAGCATCAGGTTATACGAGTTTGGCCGTGAAAAGTTTTTATTAACGCAAGGTAGGAAACAGAGAGATTGTTAGATATGGCTGGCTGGAGAGATGATACACTGATAGGAATATAATACAATATAATATATATATATGAGTGTGTGTGTGTGTGTGTGTGTGTGTGTGTGTGTGTGTGTGTGTGTGTGTGTGTGTGTGTGTGTGTGTGTGTGTGTGTGTGACACATGTAGAAAGACGGAAAAATATTTAGATAAAAAGTTAGAGACAGGTATAGATAAAAAATAGACAAATATACGGACAAATTGAATGGATTAACAGCTGAAGATACAGGACAGGCAGTGAAAACACAACAGCGGTGCAAAGGTTGCATACTTTATACGTCCAACACATAAACATCCAATTAACACACAAATTCCATCAACCCTTCCGGAACGTAAGGAATAAAATCACATTATAAACGCAGTCATAGGCCCTAAAGGTTCACATTACGCGCCAGTTAGTGTGAAGTGCGGAAGATATAATTCTGAACACACTGTGGACATCAAACACACACTCGATCAAAAAATTATCTTTACACAGGTGATGGATGGCTTCACAATGAGTGCTTTTGCTTATCGCTTTTTCTTTTTCTTTTTTTAAGGCGAAATTTCTCCATGAACTGTTTACTTTATATGCTGCATTAAGTTCATCCTTCATATCGTACTGGTAAAA
Source organism: Coenobita brevimanus (assembly GCF_032717465.1). Taxonomy (NCBI): domain Eukaryota; kingdom Metazoa; phylum Arthropoda; class Malacostraca; order Decapoda; family Coenobitidae; genus Coenobita; species Coenobita brevimanus. The sequence continues at coordinate 43,763,972 of NC_136958.1, read as the reverse complement.
TTACTAGCCATGTACAACTCTGAATAGTTACTAGGGAATATTTTCAAACACTTCGTCCACTGTTTAAAATGTAAATTACAATGGTGGTAAAGACAGTGTTTTGATCATGTGTACTACAGGAGTCTCAGTTGTTATTTGGTCCTTAATCTCACTGGGAAGTACAGCTTTCGCATGAGGTGATCAAGTAGTCAAGTTAGGCCGGGTACTCGATACCGCGTCGCTAAATCGTCAACTGAACCTGCTTCATTATGCCTTCGGAAGAGCCTGACAAAGAGTGGATGATATTGGGCTTCTTCAGGCTGATTATTTTGTACCTCCCTTCACCACCACAAGGGCATGGCGGGGATCAAGGCAGGACAAAGGGGCGATATTCTCGTGTGGTTGGGAAGCTTACGAACACCTCTCCCATACCGGTTTATTTCTGATTCTGCACCGTTACTACAGTCTTGTGTACCATTCATGCAGCCTATGTCGACATTAAAAAGACATATGAAGTAAAACAGAGTACATTAATGGGTGGTTTTGAAAATAAATCGTTAAGGAAGAGGTGCTAGGGAGTCTTCTTACCTGACATGAATACAAGTCAAAATGTGTATAGTCTTTGTGGAACTGGAAGACTGCATGCTAAGGTTCATTCACTATAACTTGGAGGAAATTAACTCCCTTTTGCAGTTTATTTTCAGTAAATACCTGGCAAAATAAAGCAATACTGTGGCTCTGCACCTTTGCCATAGCGCTTCTTCGTGACTAGCATCATCATTCAGTGGTGATATAATGTTACAGTGCAGCACTCATGATGAAGACACAGCAATTTTACGTCTAGTTAAGGTCAGCAGAATAGAGTTCCAAGACCAAAGCTTCATTCTAGACACAAAAACAAATTCAACTTCAACTAATAACAAGTAACGAATTGGACTGAATCGGTTAATTTTACCTCAGGCTTAACAAACCGTCACTGAAACGAGTCTTTTTTGACACTTACGATTTATGAGCCAATGACGGTACCAAAATATATCAGTAAACACAATCAGCGTTTACATATAATTTACAGCAAATCAGTTTGGCGATGCTTTTTCATTGACTCTCAGTATAGACAGAAAGATGGCACGGGAGAGACAAATAGATATACAGATAGATGGATGGATAGATGGATGGATGTACGCATGATTAGAGACAGAGAAGAAGATGGCGAGTGTACATGACCTAAATCACGTCGTTAGTGACTGGTTCAATCACAAATAGGCAAAGTTAAACAGATATAGACAGATGAATATCCATACAGGTACAGATAGACAGACGGATAGATAGATAGACAGAGACAGACAGACAGACAAAGATAGCTAGACAGACAGAAAGATAAATATAAACAGAGATAGATAGACAGATACATAGACAGACAAACAGACAGATAGATATACCGGTAGGTATGTAAGAAATAGATATAAACTGACTGATTGATACACAACTTGATACAGACAGATAGACAGACAGACAAATACACCCAGACAGATAGATATAGCACACATAGATGCATGAATGAATTTACGGATAAGTATAAGGTAGACAGTACAAGCCAAATATTAGTATGCAGTCACAGCTAAATAGGTAAACACAGGGACATATAGGTACACAGATAGATAGACAGATAGATATAGTTTCTTGTGGACAGGCAGATAGACAGGCAGATAAGACAGACAGACAGAGATAACAGGGCGATAAAGTTTGGCAGTCAAAGCTTTTATCATCAACTCCCCAAGATATGAAACGAAAACTCCGAGGATGAAGTTAAAGGGAATGAAAAAGCATATACATTATTAGATAATGGTATAAAAATAGTGATTGGTTGGTACACAGATAGACAGGACTGATAGATACAGTGATAGATGGTAAGACAGGTAGACAGGTATGAAGAAAGAGACAGACAGAAAGAGACAGATCGACTGATAGATACATACAAACATTCACTGCTATATAGATAGACAGATAGGTAGACAGACATATCGACAGAGAGATAGTTAGACATACAAACAATCAATGCTTAACAGACAGATAGACAGACAGACAGATGGATGAATAAACAGACAGATAAACAGATAGACTGATAGATGAGTATACAGATATACAGGCAGACAGAAAGATAGATATATATTAAATACTAATAAATTGGTAGGTAGGTAGGTAGGTAGGTAGGTAGGTAGGTAGGCAGACAGATAAACAGACTAGTACAAATACATTTAGGCTAAACAGACAGATTAGCGCAGATAGAAGAAAAAAGTGTAATTACTGAACAGGTGGACAGACTGACAGATAGATAGATGGATAGACTGATAAAGCCAGAGAGATAGATAGATGAAGGGAACAAATCTCCAAAGTTTCGTTCAGGCCGACTAAGTTCAGTTCCGGAAGATATGAAGCTGATTCGAACCAGCTATGAAATGTCAGCAGATGTTGACGGAGAAATATCGTCTGGGAGATAAGAAGACAGATAAATAGACAGACATGAGATAGATAGATAGATAGATAGATAGGTGATGTAGACAGAGAAGTATGGTTTGAAAGATAAGCAGACAGATAAATAGACAGACATGAGACAGACAAATAGATTGGTAGGTAGACGATGTTGAGACAGAAGTATGGTTTGAAAGATAAGTAGACATAAAGAGACGGACCTAAGACAGACAGACAGATGGGCAGATTATGATGTCGGTGAAGTATGGTTTGAAAGATAAGTAGACAGATAACCAGACAGATATGGGATAGACATAGACAGGTAGATGGACAGAGATAGGTAAGATGGACTGACAGGTGGTTGATAAAGAGACAGATCAGACAGATCAATTCAATGTACAGATAGTCTAAATAAAATTAAAAAATTATAGCTACATAAAGGTAAACAGACAGACACAGACAGACAGGTAAATAGGTAGATGTGCTGAGAGATGTCAAGTACAAAAAAAATAAAAAAATATAACCTAGGCAAAACGACACAGCCAGTTGGATACAAATACGGAGGCAATTAATACAGTGAATATGTGGCATATATAATATCAGATATAATAAAGATAAAATAAGGTATAATATTAGTGCTGTATGCCTGCTAACATCAAACACACCCAAAAGAAAATGGAAAAACTCACACGAATGAAAAGTAAGGGCCGTGAGACAGACACTGACAGGTGGAAAAATAAACAGAACAAAATTGTGAACGTCCCATGGCGAAAGTTGGGTGCCTAACACTTCTATCGAACATTCCAAACATGAGACAGAGATGACAGGAAAACTGAAGACAGCCAAAGTATTACAAAATACAAAGCCACAAATAACAGAAGCCAGACACAAACATCAGCTAGGATGCAATTTCAAAATGTTGTATGATGTTAGACAGTGAAAGTTCGAAAGTTTGATATATGAAACGCAACGACGAAACAAAAATTCTCACGCAAACACAGTCGCTGATTTTGGGCTGGAAGATATAGATGCCTGAATGAATAAACAGAACACCTTGTGAGATGTAAAATGATGAAAGAAAACAGCCTATTCTTTTCCATATTTTCCAAGCCTATGAAACGCATCCACGAAAGGAAAACAGAGCACAGACAAAGTATAATTCCATATCAAAAGTCACAAAGAACAGAAAAACAGACGCAGCTGGTTGGATGGACAAACAGAACAACTTGTGAAATATTAGGTGATGAAAGCTCGACTCAAAAACTCTTATTATATCCCCCAAAATGTGAAATAAAAAGACATTGAAGCAAATATTCATACAAACGCAAAACCCATTAATAAGAAGCAGACAGAAACTAATAACTGAATAAATACACTGAACAAGTAATGAAAAGCTAGAAGATGAAAAGTCCAACACCTGAACCTTCCATCAAACTCGCCAAGATACGAAACGAAGACTCAGCACATTCAGAGTATAACCCAAGATGCAGCGTCATAGTTCCCCCTAGTTGTTGTTAAGGCAATGAAAACGTAAAGACTGGATCGTAAAGACAGCCATGAAGGGAGCCAAAGTCGTAAAGATGGAATGGAAAGGAAGGAGTCCGGATAATATAGAGACGCAGAGGCGAGGTGGGCGGCCAGTGAGTGGATAGGAAGAAGGGAGATAAATGGACAGATAGATAGACTGACAGATATATATGCAGATAGATAAGTAGAATGGCCTATATATAAACAGGGAGGTCCACTAGAAACTCACAAACTCACATGGTTGCATCTTAGTGTGTTGTGGATAGCTCATTCTGCTGGTGTGGGCGTGGGTGTGGCAGTTTGAGTAGGAAATGAATTTATGATGCAGGTTAAACATTAATAACACTGACTGAGACATCTTCACAACACACAATCATTTGTTTGGCTGAGTAGGAGAAAAGCCTGTGTGTGTGTGTGTGTGTGTGTGTGTGTGTGTGTGTGTGTGTGTGTGTGTGTGTGTGTGTGTGTGTGTGTGTGTGTGTGTGTGTGTGTGTGTACATACGCATGACAGATAGATAGACAAACAGATAAACAGATATAGATATGGATACTTTTATGGCAAATGCTCAGACGAAGTTGCATCCCTTGTGCCACCTCTCCATGCCTTCCCCCGCGCTACACGGGGGGAAGCGCATCCGGTATCGCTCATGACTGGACTGTCACACTGCCATATTGCAGAACTTTTACCTATCAGAATTCTTTTAAGCCCCGAACTGCATCTCTTTGGAACTCGCTTCCCCAGATTGGTTCCCCCCCAAATATCAACCCATGGCTGTTCAAAGCCAACTGTTATACAGATTTAATATGAATGAAGGACACCTGTAGTCTGGTGTATGGATTATTTATTTCAATCATCTGTTTTTCCTTCTTCAATCCTGTTATTAAAAAAAAAAAAAAATACTAACAGAGATGGATGGAAATATTGATAGAAAGATGGACAGATGGATATAAGGAAAGAAAGAAATATACATAAATTAAAATGAAATGATATAATCTGAAAGACGAGGATGCAAACAAAGACAGATAATTGGACAAACAGACAAAGAAGAATGATAAAGAATGATACCCGTGAAAGACAGACATCATAAACAAAAGAGGAGAAAAATACAGATGGAATAATGGATGATCAGAAATAAATATACGAAATAAGGTATGTATATAGAAAAAGAGCTACAAAAAAGAAAACTCACACACACACACACAAATATATGAGCATTGTATACGGTAATGTGTGTGTTGGCGTGAGAGAGAGAGAGAGAGAGAGAGAGAGAGAGAGAGAGAGAATAAGAGCTAATGACCCGAGATAAAGGGCAATAGAAACGCATCTCACTCTTCTAAATGTAAAACCAATAATAATTCAGTGACAAAAAAATATAGCTATTTCCCCACCTGCCCATCCACCCACTCACTGCTCCAACTACTCATTCCTTCATCTGTCCACCCACTAACCCATTCACTCACATCTCTCCGCCCATTCATTCATCCGACCATCCACCCACTCATCCTACTATCCAGCCATCCACCCAACTATCCATCCATTTATTTCACTGCACATATACCCAGTCATCTGACCACCAACCACTCATTCATCCACCCATCCATCAGTCCGCCCATCCATCCATCCATTAATCCATCCATTCATCCACCTATCCATCCATCCACCCACTCATGCACTCACTGATACAGTCACTCACACACCCCGTCTATCTATTCACCAAGCCATTCACCTACCAACATTCCAATCGTCCACTCATCCATCCATCCATCTATCCACCAACCCAACCCCTCGCTTACCCACCAATACATTCACTTGTACACCCTTTTATCCATTCACCCACCCATCCAAACATCCATCTCTTCATTTATCCATCCACCCACCCATACACACACACCCCTCTTGCCCACCCATCCAAACATCCAGATATTCATTATCCATCCACCCATTCATCCATCCACTCATCCATACACACACACCCATCCATCTATTCATCCATCCATCCAACTATCCATCCATCAAGAAAGCTTTAGTGTTTGCTGAGAATAATGAAATTTTACGTCAGTATTCGCTGAAAATAATGAAGCCTCAGTACGTGAAACTAGTGAAGCCTTAGTATTAATGAAACTAGCGAAGCCTTAGTGTTAATGAAACTGGTGAAGCCTTAGTATTAATGAAACTAGTGAAGGCTTAGTATTAATGAAACTAGTGAAGGCTTAGTATTAATGAAACTAATGATGCCTTAGTATTAATGAAACTAATGAAGCCTTATTATTAATGAAACTAATGAAGCCTTATTATTAATGATACTAATGAAGCCTTAATAATAATGAAACTAGTGAAGCCTAAATATGAATGAAACTAGTGAAGCCTTAGTATTAATGAAACTAGTGAAGCCTTAGTACTAATGAAACTAGTGAAGCCTTAGTATTAATGAAACTAGTGAAGCTATAGAATTATGAAACTAGTGAAGCCTTAATATTTTTCAAACTAGTGAAGCCTTTATATTTACGAAACCAGTGAAGTCTTAGCATTTACGAAACTTGTGAAGCATTAGTATTTGAAGAAGCTAGTGTTGTGTTGGTATTTGCAGGAACTTGTGATGCGTTAGTATTTAATGGAACTACAAGCCTCAGTAATAAAGAAACTCACGAATTTTAGTGCTTTTTGATACTTTAAGTTTTAGTATTGGAACGAATGAGCCTTTAGTACCTCATGAAACTAGCGAAACGTTAATATTTAGAACCAGTGAAGCATTAGCAGCGAAACTAAGAAAGCTTTATTATCTGCTGAAACAAGAAGACTCAGAAGAATACCTATCAACTGCACGAAGGTCACAATGGCAGGCAAACCATTTTACCTGAGTCCCAATCGTCCCCTTAATCACGGTTCCATCCAGGTCCCCAACTGTACCGCTGGGTGTACAGGGACAAGGGGAAAACGAAATATAGTCCACCAGTCTGACCGGCGCAGGAACTGAGTTCAGGTTCTTCCAGTTGCGGGGCTGGATGTGCTAACCAATGCACCACCGACTCCCTGAATGGAAACTAGTGAAGCACGCACGAACCCCCCCCCCCTCTCTCTCTCTCTCTCTCTCTCTCCACTTGAGGAAACTGGATCACTCGCAAAACTTGAATAAAAATTGTGGTTTCATGAAATTCGATGAACCTTGATTAGGAATTATAGACTGAGTCTCCTTGGTTACTATAGGTCATTCACTTTCACCTGGCTCAGATTATCGTCCTTTTGCTGCTTATTTAGTGCAGTGATTGAAAAAGGCAATACAAAGACTCTACATCCTTTCCACAGCACTTCTTCCTAACTAGCATCATTTTCTCGTGTTAATCTCTGGTTGTAGCTCAGTGCTTGAAATGGAGAGATGACAATTTTAGGCCAAGTTAAAGTGAGGAGAGTATAGCTAATATCTACCCACTAGTCTGACTGCATCTGGCCATCAACTGAGCTAAAAGAGGTTAGGGATCATGGGAAGTGAAACAAACAGACACTCGTATAGCTGAAAATTAATTACGTTTCAATCAACTTTTCTGACAGTGTTGTGACCGAAAAATGTGGGAAATATTATTGCTGGTCTTCCCTCAGGGAAAAAAAATAATAGGACTTTTGCGTTTATCATATGAAAACTGGTGAATCTACACACACACACACACACACACACACACACACACACACACACACACACACACACACACACCAAGCCACACAGCTCTATTCCAAATTAAAGCCATTTCCGAACCGCCCTTCGCTTTGGGGTAAGTGCTTTGCTGTCCGCTAGGGGTTCCGTACATAGCACTTGCTCTTGTGAAGATGCATGACACTCCTAGGAAATGCTCCATTGCATTTTCCGCGCACGCATAATGCAACACCAATGGGGATAATTATCACAGACCCTACAGAAAGTTTCTGCTGACATAAAACTGAAACTGGCTCCCCCTGTGACCTAACTCCAGCCTTCCTGCCAAGATTCACAAAAATTCTTTTCCCAGTTTTTACACACACACACACACACACGCGCAAGATTGTATAATATATATATATATATTAGAGATGTAAATAGAAAAACAAATGGATAGATATAGATGGATAGATAGATTTATAGATATAAGTTCATTCTCGTAACTGGTTAAATGTTTTCAGCACACATCTTTTTTCGAATGAACTATGTATTGAACTTTATGCATTAACTACACAGTACATTCCGTGAGGGTTAATAATATTTGCACACAAAATATAGACGGCACAAAAGCCCTCACTTACCACCATTTGGACGCTAATATTACGCTGCCTATACTGAATCCTGCAAGACTCACCAACACACGCCACGGCTATGTCATGCAAGAGTGATGTGGTGGTGGTATCGGCGCTGGAGTTTTACGACATGTCCGTGGGTTTTGTGGAGGATTCCTGGAGGATGAGTGTGCGAATTTAAAGCTTAAAGGCGTTCCCTGCCCAAGTCGGGATTGATCTCTCACTCTCACAACGATCACTCCACACTGCCACACAACCAACATCATATTTACCTCTATTGGTCTAGGTATATTTATGATTCTACAGACCTATCTATTCACCCATCTAGTACTGTCATCCACCTGCTGATCTACCTACAAATCACTATCGAGATATGTAGCATATCTATCTATCGATCTGCCTACCAATATATGTATCCTAGCAAGACAAGTTGGTGTGTAGCTGATGTGAGGTGTGTGAAGTGCGAGTGAGGTGTGAGGTGATGGCGATGGTGATGGTGGTGGTGGTGGTGGTGTAGGGGAATAGCCTGGGACAAGCGTTCAATTATGGTTGAAGTGGCCACACTGGGTCAGGGTACAGACAGCACGGGAGGGAACTGGTGTGTATGCGTGTGTATTATATATATACATATATAGGCAGATAGACAGATAGATAGGTAGACAAATATATATATATATATATATATATATATATATATATATATATATATATATATATATATATATATATAAACACACACACACACACACACACACACAGAGTCTTATAAATGTAGGCATTAGGGCCTGGGTCCTTTACAATGGACGAAACTAGTAATTTATTGGAATTAATAGAGGGGAAAACCCAGGATTCGGACCTAGGAGCTTCACGACTTTGAGCCAGTAGGTTGAAGGTGGCATTATACTGTACATACCCTTCCAGCTACGCCCCCAACACAGCAATCCTGCGATGTAATGTGCTGTCCACACACACACACACACACACACAC
>NC_136958.1:43744748-43749748 GCF_032717465.1 Coenobita brevimanus | reverse complement strand
TGCTAGTCACGAAGAAGTGTTGCCAGTATAACCTTGGAAGACCCGCAGTACTGTCTATTTCTGTCACTGAACAACGGAATATATGCTGCCAAGGGACGAAAATCACGGACAGGTAAACCCTTTCTGGGACGATTTTTTCTTTTTTTCAACTGAGAGTGCGTCACAGGAGCCTGAGAGTGTTAATATGGGTGTTATCAAAGAGCTGAGGGTGATTTATAGACGATGAGAGTTTACCATCACCCTCTCTCTCTCTCATGTGTGAAAATTCTATACTCTTCTCCCTGGCGCTAACGAATAAAATTAACTGAATATAAGTCAAAGGGTCTGAAAGACGCTCGTAATAATAATAATAATAATCTATCTATCTATCTATAGCCCGACGCCCTAATCCCGCAAAGGGTGGCCGCAGACAAAACGCCTCCAAGTCACTCTGTCACCCACCATTTGACTCCCCTCCCCCCAACACCCCCCCCCCCTCCCTCATATACCTCTCAACTCCATCCCTCCACCTCATCCTCGGTCTACCCCTCCCTCTCCCTCCCTCCACCTCACCTACATACACCCTCTTAGTCAGTCTTTCATTCTCCATTCTCTCCACATGTCCAAACCACCTCAGTGTATTTCTCCTAATCTTTTCAACCACATCCACATCTACCCCACAACGTTCCTTCACTTCTTCATTCGTCAACCTGTCCCTCCACGTCACTCCACATGCTCCTCTCAAGTAACTCATTTCCACTGCTCTCACTCTTGACTTGTTCCCCTCTTGCAAGGTCCACGCCTCGCTTCCATACGTCAGGGTAGGGATCACAATACCATCATGCAGTGACTTCTTAACTTCCATACTCACCTCCCTATTTCTCATCACTGCTTTCAGTGTGCCAACAACCTTCCTTCCCTGCTGTACCCTTTCACGTACTTCATCCCCCAAAGTTCCATCCTTACTCATCACACTACCCAAGTACTTGAATGCACTCACATTCTCCATATCCTCACCATCCAACCTCACTGCACACTCTGTGACTTCATTCCTCTCAAACACCATAACTTTACTTTTGTTTACATTAACTTTCAGCTTCCTCCTCCTACACACTGTCCCAAATTCATTCACCAAACCTTGCAACTCCCATTCATCTTGACTCAACAATACTGTATCATCAGCAAACAGCAACACCGGAAGCTTCCAAATCTCACCCTCATTCATTAGGGCCACCCCCACATCCACTGCCCTACCTTGTACCTCCTTTACAACCCCATCCATATATATATTAAACAGCCATGGAGACATTACACACCCCTGTTTCAGTCCCACACTGAGATCAAAGAACTCACTCAGTTCACCATCCACTCGCACCGTAGCCCTAGCTCCCTCGTACATACTCTTCACAGCACTCAACAATTTCCCCTCCACTCCATACATTCTTAATACCTTCCACATACCTTTCCTATCTATTCTGTCATAAGCTTTCTCCAAGTCCATGAAGGCAGCGTACACTTTCCTTCCCTTCTCTAGATACTTCTCCACTAAACATCTTAGAACAAATATCTGATCTACACACCCTTTTCCCTTCCTAAATCCCCCTTGTTAATAATAATAATAATAATAATAATAATAACAAATAAAAATAATAACAATAATAATAATAATAATAATAATAATAATAAATAATAATAATAATAATAATAATAATAATAATAATAATAATAATAATGTTCATCATAATCAACAATGACAACAACAACAACAACTACAACTACTACTACTACAACTACTACATAATGGCTAATACTCCAAATATCAATAACGTTGGGCCAGTGTCAACGCGATGTAACTTATATTTCTTCCTCGGCTGGGGTCTTGTACAATGTTGTTGCTGAATTTGTTCCACAGACCGACAAAGACCGTCAGTACGTACGTTTGCTTACACACACACACACACACACACACACACACACACACACACACACACACACACACACACACAAGCTCCGACACCAAACACAGAGACACATACAAACAATGATATAGAGTACTGTACAGCCACATGCAAAAGTACCGAATGAAACACTCCTCTCTCTCTCTCTCTCTCTCTCTCTCTCTCTCTCTCTCTCTCTCTCTCTCTCTCTCTCTCTCTCTCTCTCTCTCTCTCATATCGTTACTTCAATGGCCACTGCTCCTTTAAACAATCTGCAATCCATCTCTTCCCCATTACGTCAGGCCTGCAGCACCCGTCTAGCAACTCACTCTCAATCATTTTCAATCAATCTCTCTAATGCAAGAAGTAATCGGTATCCTCAGTTCTAATTATGGACCTGGTCAACTCTGGAACTGTCCTCATCAATCGGTATTTCTCTCGACCTATGATCTCCAGTCTTTTAAATGCAATACGTCCAGGCATTTAATACTGAATGGATCGTGATGGTGGCTGGCTTTTTTTTTTTTTTTTTTAAATCTGCTATTAACAACTTTTTCTCAGGCTACCATTGTGGGTCTTTAGTTTTGCATACCAAATATACAAGAAGACACAACGAAAGGCACACACACACACACACACACACACACACACACACACACACACACACACACAAAAGAATCAAATAAAGATTCCTCTCTCTCTCTTTCTCCACAAGATATTGCTGGCTTAATACCTGCTTTATCCACTGTAATAAATTTCAACCACAGAACAGTTACCTGACCTTGACTCTCTCTCTCTCTCTCTCTCTCTCTCTCTCTCTCTCTCTCTCTCTCCTTAAGGCCGTTTCTCCTGTCTTTCCCCAGGGCATGCCAGCCTTAACGAACCTTTCAAGTGTTTTCCCTTTGCCTCTTAGCACCTTACCCAGAAGTTAAAAATTCTTACCTTATTCCTGATACTAACAAGACGATTTTCCTCAGCATACGGAAGGCTATCGAGACAGGAGGGGTTAATGAAGGCTTGATCTAACCCCTCCAGTTCGAAAGGCGTCTCCAGAGCTGAATAAAATCGTCTGGAGATTGGAAGAAATTAAGGAAATATTTTATCGTCTGGACGCTGTAAAATTCATGAAAATATTTCATACTGTGTTTTGGATGCAGCAAGAGGACATGGGTATTTATTATTATTGTTACCATTATGATGATGATGATGACGTTGGTGATGATGACGTTGGTGATGATGACGAAGATGAGAATGAAGATGATGATGATGTTGAAGATGAAAATGATGATGAGGATGAATATGAGAATGAAGATGAAGATGCTGCTGCTGCTGCTGCTGCTGCTGCTGATGATGATGATGATGATGATGATAATGATGATAATGATGATGATGATGATGGTGGTGATTATTATAATATTATTATTTTCATTATTATTTATTATTAATATAATTATTATTTATTATTATTATCATTATTATTTATTATTATTATCATTATTATTTATTATTATTATCATTATTATTATATTAAAATTATCACTATTGTTATTTTATTATCGTTATTATTATTATTATTATTATTTATATTTTTATATTATTAGTCATCAACGTCACCATAATCACTACTACTACTACTACTACTATTATTATTATTATTATTATCATCATCATTATTTATTATTAGTGTTACTATTATTTTTATTAGCAGCATGTTGACTTCTCTCTTCTGCAATAGCAACTTACCCCAATCATCTACCCATCATTGTGTGCCTTAGTTCTCAATTTGGAGGCTTAAGTAGTGATAGATACGTTAGATGAATGCTAGTAATACGTGATTTCTTTACTTTACACTCTTTTTCGCTGTAACCTGGCCAATAGTCATCTCCTCATCACGAAATGCCGAGTTGTGAAAATCGATTAACACTAGACTATGATGCTAGTCACGAAAAACTGCTATGAGATGGATGTTGAGCCGTAGTACTGTATTTTTTTTCCCCTGCCACGTGAAATAACTGCAAAAGGAAGAAAATCTCGACCTACTGTAGCTATGGTAAAGGAAGTCTAGCATGTGAGCAAGTGTTTATTGTGGGTGAAGGAAAATAACTTAAAAAAATATATATACGTAAAGCGCTCCCGTGGAATGGGGCAAATCTGATTGTTGGGGGCAAGTCGGGCCAGTGTGGAAAAAAAAAAAAATCTAAAAATATATGAACTCAAAAATATATAAAAAAGATAAAATAAAAAATAAATATGATAATGGCGATACGATTTTTCATTTCAAAGAGGTGAGAGTCGCCCCCAATGTTTTTTTTTATTTTTTCTCATTCAACGGCATATTAACATGGGTCTAATTCTTAGCCGCCAGAGGGACATTTATTAGTGAACGGGTGAATTACGAGGGAGATCAATTTTCGCCCATCAGCTCCGTGACAGGTGAGAATTAGCCCAAGAATAACCTGATTTTTTTTTTTTCTCGTTTCTTGGGGTCGATCTGGCTTCCTTTATGCACCCCGTGGAACACATAAACATTGCCAATACTGCGCTTCTGTATTTCCTTCACCTTCGCATGACTTCAGGGAGATTTTCGTCCTTTTGCTGCTTATTTCTCGGATTTAGTGGCAGAATAAGACAATACCACGACTCTACATTCTCTCCACAGCACTTCTCGAGTAACACTATATTCCAGCGTTAGTCTCATTTTTCAGCTCAACACTCAGGATAATGGGATGGCAATTTTAGGTCAAGTAAATGTAAACAGAGTATACTTCACACAAAAATCAGGCCTGTCATTCTGTAACAGCCTCACGATAAATACGATCTTTTAACACAGATTGTGATTTATAGGAAGAACAAGAGACACGACAATATCCTTCACTCTTTTCACTGTCGTTCCTGCAGAAACAACATACTTCTTAAGGCAATTCTCTTTTCGCAGCTAAGATCTATTTTTCTGCGGTAGGAACAAGGAACATGAGAAAATTCAATAGGTTCCTTGTACTTCCTCCAAAAAACAACACCTGAGGTACTGGAGGGGAATGATCGTCAGTCTGTCCACGAACCCGGGTCCATCCGAACAATTTACGT
>NC_136958.1:43662248-43739748 GCF_032717465.1 Coenobita brevimanus | reverse complement strand
CAAACAACCTTTCTTACCCTCCTCTCTTACTGTTTACCTCCTCCCTCCTCTCTTCCTCCCCTCTCTCTCTCTACGTCTTTCCTGCTTTTCTATCCTTGTCTTTAACTGTCAGAATAGTTTTTGTTGGTTATAAATTTCCCTATACCACACAGCCAAGCAAGGACAATCAGGTCTGTTGCTGTTTGCTTTCCTTTGTACATTCTCTCTCTCTCTCTTTCTCTCTGTCTCTTATTCACTTTTTTTTTCTTTCTTCCCTCCGCTTCCCTCTTGTAAATCTTCTGCCTCTTCGCTTCTTTCCTTCTGTTCTCTTCCTATCCCTACCCGCCTCTCTTCTCCTCTCCTCTCTTTTCTCCTTTACCTCCTCTTCCTCTTCCCCTTCTTCTGCTTCTCTGCTTCTTCCCCTCCATATTTACTCTTTTATCTTCCTCTTCCTTTACGCCCTTTGTCTCCCACTCCTTTCTCTTCTCTCTCCTTTCATTCTTTTTCCTTTCCAGTCTTAATATTTCCCTCTCTCTCTCTCTCTCTCTCTCTCCTTTTGTGTTCCTTTCTCCCCTCTTATATATGCCATTCTTCTTCCTTTTACTTTTTCTTCTTCCTTCCTCCACCGCCTCATCTTCATCATTATCGTCTCCATCGTCAGTGATCCCCCTCTTCCTTTTCTTCCTCCTCCTCCTCCTGCTCCTCCTCCAAACACACCCTCAGGTTAAACGAGAGAGAGAGAGAGAGAGAGAGAGAGAGAGAGAGAGAGAGAGAGAGAGAGAGAGAGAGAGAGAGAGAGAGAGAGAGAGAGAGAGAGAGAGAGAGAGAGAGAGAGATCCCCATTAAAGTCAGAACAAAATAAAAGAGCATATTATACATCTCTCTCTCCCCTGACGACTCATTATAGAACCGGGTGGACAAGAACAATTTTTAAAGGTATAAAAGCATTCGTCGATCGCGTACCTTCGTTGTTTTGGTGTAATGAACTAAGCGCCAACTGCGCATGCGTGGCTGATGACGTCGTGCTGATGAGGTTATGGATACTCCGCCACCTCACCAGTTTAAGCCCTTCGTTGTGACGCCAGGTTAGGTGAATTTTAGAGGTCAGTGGCCGTTTGGGGAATGGAAATATATATATCTAACCCATTCTGGCGTCTTTATAATGGTCAAACACAGGGGGAGGACAGCGTGACGTTTTCAGTGGCGTATACGGTGCCACTTCCTGTCCGAATAACTCCTCCCCAGATGCAGTGAGACGGAAGGGTTCATCTGACTACTAATAAAGGAGACTCATTCCTACCTCAAGGTTCGTCGAATTCTGAACCACGAATAGTACTAAACACGAGGCAGTGACCCAGTTCCCTCAGGTGAAAACATAACACACTATAGGAACAGGTGAACCGATTTGTCTATTTAAGCCATTTCAGGTCCTCTGCATCCATTACGGTCCACTCATATCAAACACACTTCATTTAGATCAGTGAGTAGGTCAGCACTGGCGGTGGAAAGAAGAAAAATGCTCGGATACTAGAAGCGTGGTGACAGAGAAAAGTGGGCGGAAAAGTGTGGGCGAGATGGGGCTGGGATGATGATGGGTGAGTGCGGCAGGGTGGGAGGGCAAAAGGAGGGTGGTGGAGTGGGTGGAGTGGTGTGGGCGAGATGGGGCCTGGATTGAGGTGGGTGGTGAGGTAGGGTGGGAGGTACAAAAAGGGTGGGTTGGCCGACATGTGTGGGCAAGAAGGGGCCGGGATGATGATGGATGGTAAAGTAGGGTGGAGGTTGAAAAAAGCTGGGGTGGGCAGAGAGATGTGTGAAAAATTTAGGTGGGTGGTGGGGCAGGGCGGGGGCACCATAGGCAGTGAACTTCATCTCTTCCCACTAACCACCCAACAAAAACTAAATATATAAACAAAAAATAAGAAAAATTGCTGCAGCTTGGACTGTATGGTATGGGGAAGGCCTAACCATTTCACTCTGAGAACGCTAGAATTCTTTTATTTTTGCTGCTAGGTGCATGAGAATATTTAGGTGAAATAGGAAGAATAAATAACCGAAAAAATGTGTCACGAAATTTCCAGAGGCACTTGGAATCCCATCCTTACTGACATCTGATCATCAACTCTGAATTTTTGTACTATTATGCTGATGCTGCCCCGGATTCTGAAAACTGCTCTAATCCTCAGTCAGTTTTCCAACAAGCTGGTTTATTGACGTTGCTGGTGCCTGTTATCTAAGCCAAAGGGTACACTTAGCTTTAGGTGAAAAATACAAAATTTAAAGATTTTCCGATGCATACGCTTTCGAGACTCGCCAGTTAGAGCACACATTTTCTACCAGTCAGAAGTTTTATTCGAGAAATTAAAAATACTGTATCCCAGAGATAAATAAGGAGGCAGTGTAAAACTTAATAATTCAGCTCTGCACTGACTCTAACACGGCCCTGCCCCGGCATAAATATGTGAAGAAAAAGAGAAGTGCAAAATGTCCGTTCTGCATAGAGTAAAACTTGCTCCAACACAGGGTTAATTAAGTGCTGAGTCAAACGAGTACAGCAGGTTATTCCCACGTAAGAGCTATAGACTCAGGTGATACGGTGAGGCTAGGAACTTCTGCTAACCTTCATTGCAACCATACACTAACATCGCACATAACTATACAATTGCACCATGCAGGAACACCACATACTTTCAAACTTTTCACCAGAATTCCAAGGTAACCACCATAACGAGAGAGTTGATATGGTGAGACTAGGGCCTACTACTGACCTTCATGACCAAACACTAATATCCCACATACACCACACAGGAGCACCATAAAAGAATACCATATTTTCAAACTTGTTACCATAATTCACAGGTTACTATTATAAGACGGGAGATGAGCCCAGGACCTTCTTCTGATCTCCAACACCAAACATAAGGGAATAGGAAACAGGAGAGTTTTCGTGTACTCCTGAAAGTGCTTGGAAAGTTCAATTTCCATTGTGTGTGTGTGCGTGTGTGTGTGTATATATATATATATATATATATATATATATATATATATATATATATATATATATATATATATATATATATATGTGTTTGTGTGTGTGTGTGTGTGTGTGTATTATATGAGAGAGAGAGAGAGAGAGAGAGAGAGAATAAATGATAAACCGAAACGAATGAGCTGTAACAGAGGAGGAAAAGACGTAGCTTACCAAAGTTGAAGGCTAATAATTAATACCAGCACCTATCAACTACACGAGTCATTCAAGCAGACAATCAGTTTTTCATTACGGCAACCTTCCCATAAACACAACCCGCAAAATTCGATGTTAAATCCAGGTCCCTGATTTTACTATTGGGTGAACATGGACAAGGGGGCACAAACTTTGTCCACGAGTCTCACCGGCCCAAAAATCGATATCCGAATCTCCCGTTTGTGAGATTGATGTTCTAACCATCAGTACCTCTTGTTTGTAGGCCTCACCTGTAGTAATTTTATTGGGATGATGATGATGATGATGATGATGATGATGAAACTGAGGTTAGGATGATGATGAAATTGAGGTGATGATGATAATGACAGTGTAACTGAGGCGAGGATCATGATAATGATAGTGGAATTGAGGCGATGAGGATAATGACAACAATATCGAGATTAGGATGAAGGTCAAGCTGACGTAGGTGATGATGATGATGATGATGATGATGGCATTCTGCTCACATCCCTCTCAACCTCATCTTACACAAAAAACAATTCAACCTTCACATTCATCCAGCCAACCTATCTCCTTCCTTCCCTCCTCTTCTTTCCCACTCCAACCTTCCCACCTCCCCCGTTTTCCTTTCCACTCCAACTTCCCCACCTCACTCTCCTTCATCCGCTCAACCGATATCCCTCCCTCCCTCCCCTTGCTTCCCATTCCAACCTCCCCAGTTCTCTCCCCTCTCCCACTCCAGCAGCACCACAACTCCCTCTACATTCATCCATCCAACCAACCTATCTCCCTCCCTGTTTCCCTCCCCTTTTCTTTCCACTCCAACCTCCCCTTCCCCATCTCCCTCCTCACTCCAGCACCAACACGACAACACCCCCTGAATAGCTGATGCCCAGAACGTCCATTCCTCCTCGAGTTATGCTTTATTTGAGGCGGCAGATTCGGCGAACGTGGATAACACCATTTCCTGGGGGAGGCTTGGACGGGGGAAAACTGGGCCGTGAGGTGTTGAGTTAGGGGAGACTTTGGGATTATATTTAGGATGATGGGTTTGAGTCTATCTTCCCCTTCCCCTCTCTCATTGACATATAGTATACATCCCTTTCGTTATCCAATTTTTTTCCATTTTCTATTTATGACCATACCATCTATGCTCGCTCTCAAATCTGTCGCACGCGGACTTCCTTACTCCACATCTGTCATGAATCACATTACTGATATTATATTCTGCACTTTTAGGTGATTGCTATTGTAGGATTCTTCTCGTCAGTGTTCAGGCTAAGCACTTCGAAAGCTGCCTCGAATGATTAATATACATTCGTAGTTAAGGGTCTAGGTATTAATTTTTGTGTACAACTGTTACATATCTTAAAATCTGTGAGTTTATTTCGATAATATTTCATATAATACGCGGAAAAGGCGACGGGGCATTTCCGTGGAGTTTCATGTATATTGCATAATTACACACACACACACACACACACACACACACAGATGGGAAGGGGGTTACATATCTACAGTTCGATGTCTTTTCCTTCGTTGATGCTACGAACAGACGATTTTATTCAGCAGAGAATGGTTGGTAGTTTTGGTGGTGGTAGTGGTTGTGATAGTAGTTGTAATGATGGTTGTGGTAGTAGCTGTAGTGGTGGTGGTGGTGGTGGTAGTGGTCGTGGTGATTGTGGTAGCTGTGATGGTGGTGGTGGTTTGTTCTATATTAACCAAAACTGCCTAACTTTCATACATTAAATTCTAAATACAAAAAATGACTTGCCCAAAGAAATTACTTGCATTTTAATGATGTGGAGCCTACCTTTGCATCTAGCGTAAGCTCCACAACCAGCACACGTTTCTCAAAAATTCCACATCCTTCACGTATTACATTATGGGCTATCTTATCCTGTCCACTCTTGGCACTCCATACACGTCTCTCAAAAATCCCATCTTCGCCTCTCTAACTTCTGACTTTTCGTGTTTATGCCGCACCTGAGTCTTACACCCATATGTTAAGTGTGGGTACTCACTCCTTCATGCAGTCCTCTTGCAGCTTCCACGCTCAGACCTCTGTTTTGTATCATGGCCTTCACAGCCCCACACACATTCCTTCCCTGTGCCTGCCACTCTACTCTCCACTTCTTTTGTGTGTTTACCTCTCTCGTTTGTTCGTCACTACACCCAGGTACTTAAATTCTCTCATTAATTCAAGTCTCTCTCCATTTACTAAACATTAACTAGAGATCACCGTCTATCACAAGACCCATCATTTTTATCTACATTTACTTGAAAAGCATGAGACCCACAGGCATTAACAAAACACCTCACTAACCTGCAAAGTTCCGGCTTACTTTTAGTTGGCAGTAAAGCACCATTTGCATTCTTCAAGTTCAAAATACTCCACTCTTCATCATTCATTACTATTCCTCTCTCCATCAGCGAGTTTTGACCTTTTCATAACCTCATCCATATACTGTACATTAAATGCTGAACCGCCATGGAGAAATTACACATCTTTGTCTCACTCCAACAGTAATGTGAAACCACTCGCTTAGACAACTGCGTACTCGTTTAAAAATTTCATTATCATCGTAAAAACTATAAACAGCATTCATAAACTTTCCTTATAAATCATACATACGAAAAACCTTCCATAAACCCTCTTTACTTACCTTGTATGCTTTTTTCTGCATCCAAGAATGCAATGAATATCTTACAGTTCTTTTCACGAGCTTTCTCCACCGCCTTTCTGAATGCATATTTTTGATTCACACATCCCTTGCCACTCCTAAAGCCTCATAAGGGAGAACGACAGCACAAAATTAAGGGAACAATGAGTATTAGCACAATGTATAATCAGATGGAACATAGACCAAATCAATGATCACTGAAAACCTCGGAATTTTCAGCTCTACCTCAAAGACATAAGACTTCCATTAAAAAAAAAAAAAAAAAAGTTTCACTCTATCAAGTCGCTTTCACAACGCTAGTAAGGTAGAGACAGTTCTGCTTACTGCCAAGTTAAAATGGAGCACAATCATTTTCATGTGAATCTCTATGCAGCCTATGGTAACGCAGTGTGAAGTGTGGCAGTGAGCATGCTGTATAGGTGTGTAGTGTGGCAACAGGTTGTGTGGAAGTGTAAGGAGTGAGTGAGGTGTGGCAGTGTGTGGTGTGGAAGTGTGAGGTGTGGCAGTTTGTGGTGTGCAGGCGTGAAGTGACAGTGTGAGGTGCGACAGTGTGTGATGTGTAGGCATGAGGCGTGGCAATGTGAGGCGTGGCAGTGTGGCGGTGTGAGGTGCATGTGGCAGGGTGTGATGTGGCTGTGTGTTATGTGGCGGTATGTGTGGTATGAAGGTGTTGGGTGTGGGTGTGTGAGGTGTGGCAATGTGAGGTGTACTTGGGTCTACGATCTGGATCAACCACCCAAACACGATTAAAGAAAAACAACTTCAAACAGTTTCAAACTTGCAATCATACTGTATACTGTCTAGTAAATCATGGTGCTAACATGTTTCCTGTTTCCTAACGTGTTTCACCTTACTTAAGAGCAACGTGTTATTAAAATCATTACTAGCTGTACGTTTGTGCATATTCGACAATACGAGCAATTCTAACATTTTAATTGTACATTTCTTGGAAGTATTACCGAACTGACAGATGTGATGTTAATGTAGGATTAAAAAAACACTGAATAATGGAATAAAGAATCCTGACTCTGATTCCGTGTGCAAGTGTGAGGTGTGGCAGTGTATGTTGTGGCAAAGCGAAGTGTGCGGGTGTAAGGCGTATGAGAGGTGTGTCAGTCAGTGGTATGAGAGTGTGCGGTAAGATAGTGTCGCGTGAAAGTGAGTAGTGTGTATAAGGTGGCAGACTGTAGTATGCGGGGCTTACAAGACAAGTGGCCTGGCGGCGGGTGTAGGTGGAACAGACAGGGTCATCGTGAGGTGGGAGTGTGGAACAGCAGTCATTTATTTCATGGCACTTTGTTTGACTTTATTTTTTCTTGGTATCAATATCTTTAGGTTAATTTGTTCTCTCTCTCTCTCTCTCTCTCTCTCTCAGCTCAGTGGATAAGGAAGGGTGCATCTCCAGTGCTGGGAATATTCAGTGAGAGAGAGAGAGAGAGAGAGAGAGAGAGAGAGAGAGAGAGAGAGAGAAATGAAGTTAAAATTGGGTGACGAAATTCCGAGTCTCAAAATTTTGGAATAGTTCAGGTGTAAATTTTGGACTCAATTTTTACGTCTTTAAACTCTCTCTCTCTCTCTCTCTCTCTCTCTCTCTCTCTCTCTCTCTCTCTCTCTCTCTCTTCTCTCTCTCTCTCTCTCTCTCTCCAGCATCTACTTCTTGCTCACATACCAAGCCTCTCTTTTTTTTTTTTCACCTGCCCCATAACTTTCTCCATTTTTTCTTCCCATCAGAAGTTATAGCAACCTCCTCTCTCTCTCTCTCTCTCTCTCAGGTAAAAACGAGGGATGGTGAGAGTCAGTAGTGATGGTCTGAAAGAGAGGCTTGTAGGTCCCTCTTGTCCCAGGTATCTGAAGCGAACTCTGGGACTGACAGATAGATAGATAGATAGATATAGATAAACAGATAGATAAATAAGTAGACAGATAGATAGGAAGATCGATAAACAGATAGACAGATGGACAGATAGACTAACAGAAAGACTAACTGACAGATAGACATACTGATAGATTAGATGGGAGGATGAATGGATGGATGGGTAGACAGGAAGGATGACAGACAGCTAGACAGACAGACATATAGTTAGACAGACAGACGGATAGATAAATAGATACAGACAAACAGACATATATCTAGAAAGACAGATATACAAGGAAAGAAAAACGTATGTATGTATATATATTACACACACACACACACACACACACACACACACACACACACACACACACACAATAGGTAGATTATGACTGGTAGACAGACAGATAAGACACATGCAGCTGGACATTTCTATGGCTACTAAAATTTACCCTCGACTGTACAAAATCCTGGTATAATTCCAAACAATTTTCCTTCGTAAACCAATAACAGTGAAAAATTTAGTAGAAATAATTTTTGGAGTCCCTAATTGCTACGCTTAGTCTTGGCTGAATAAAGACCTCTGTTGTTAGGTTCCGTCCACACCAAATGCATACTGACGCGGGAGGGTGTACTACATAACTGTAACCCATAGAAGTCCCCGCCCGCTAGCACCTGAACCAGTTTTCTCGTCAGTTAAAGAAGCTTCCTAACACCTTTCCTAAGATTAATTTGATTTATTACACCTTACTGTCTTCTGTGTTATATAAATCTTTCCAATATCGCCAAACAATACATAAATAACGTACAAAAGGAAGTTAATTATCCATATACAAAACAAATCGCTTAGGAACAGGTGTTAGGGAGCCTCCTTAACCAACGAGAAAAAGAACCTTAGTTTTAATACAACACTTAAGCACACAATCCGTAGCTAAACGTTTTATATCTTCAATCCAATCATGTGTTTTTCACTATATTCTTGCCATCTCCAGACGATTTTCCTCAGCTTACGGCAGCACCCTAGTAGTTAAAGGGTTAATGAAGGCTATGCCCAGTACTCTCGCCGGTTATGGAAGCTTCCTAGTACTTTTTCGTAAGCGATTTATTCTTAATATACCTGCCTGTCCTATTCTCTGTTATCTAAGTCCTTCAAGCATAGCCATACACTACATAACTAACGTACAAACGGATATTAACCAGCTATATCCAAAAGTAAATCGCTAAGGACGAGGTGTTAGGGAGCTTCCTTACCCGACGAGAATACGGGCCTATATCTAGCCTCTCCAGCTCAAAGTCTCTCTGAATAAAACTATCTGGAAACGGAAATAATAAATGATACTTTCACATAGACAAGACGCTAAAGCAAAAAGAAAAGCGGGACTATATATTGGCACCTCTCTCTCTCTCTCTCTCTCTCTCTCTCTCTCTCTCTCTCTCTAAAAGGAAGATCTGAAATACTTAAAGATAACCTGTATTTTCAGTCCTTTATGTATAGTCGGGGACAAAAATCTCGATCCACCTTCTGGTCAAGAAATTATGAAACTCTTACATGAAATTCTGAAAAGCCTGTTGGATTCTAAATACAGCATCGCACGGTTGCTAAAGTCACTGTTCGCTGTTTCATTATTTATCGTGAGAAAGTAAGGCGATATTAACTCCTTTAATGTCCTTAGTATTACCGTTATTATTATTTTTACGACGACGACGACGACGACTACTACTACTATTACTACTACTATTACTCTGGTTCTACTACACTTTAGTCATTATCATCACCAATCATCAATCATCAATATCAGTCATTATCATCATCATCATCATCATCATGTCATCATCAATCATCATCATCACCATTATCATAATTATCATTATAGTTATCATCATCATTATCATAACTATCGTCTTCATTATCGTTAACTTCATCATCATCATCATCGTTAATAATAATAATAATAATAATAATAATAACAACAACAAGACTACCTTCATCTGTGAGCCAGGTACACTATAATAATACTGTTAAATGAAAACCTGACTATTATGTATCAATTCTAGATGACTCCCAATGCTGGTTGAGTGACGTGTGAACTCAAGTTGTGATTCTAAACAACTTTTACTGATAACTTTTCCTTCTACATTCAATGCTTCTGAGATCTGAGTTTTCGACACACATACACACACACACACACACACACACACACACACACACACACACACACACACACACACAACCTCTACATTTCCAAGGCCCGTTTTCTCGTCGGTCATGAAGCTCCCTAACACCTCTTCCTAACTGACTTATTTTGCTTATATTTTGCTTTCTACACCTTGCTATCCTCTTCTGTGATATTTAAATCATTCTAAAATCACCGTGCTCTTCATAAATAACGCACACATTTATATTAACCGGCCTCATCCAAAAACAAATAGCTAAGGAAGAGATGCTAGGGAGTCTCCTTAAGCGACCTAAGTGACTCCTAAGATGAATAAAATCGCTGGAAAATGGAAAGGAAAAGTTTTAAGAGTATCCCGAGGTCAGTGGCATACACAGCAGCAACAACAAAAAGAAGAAGAAAAGGAAGAACAATAATAATAATAATAATAATAATAATAATAATAATAATAACAATGTCCGTAACTAATTTATGTGAGTGTCTTCTTAACTCCATCAGCCACAGGACGTCTTTTTTTCTTATTTTTTTTGCTATGGATACTATAATACCTGGACATATTACACATAGTCTCCATTAAACCCTTCACTCTTAGATACCTGCAATAATACATAGGTAAAAAAAATGTTCATATCTCGTTGGAATAAGTTCTGTCTTCATACCTACGAGTTCTAGTACTAATGTCTACCTTTCCTATTAAATTTCCTTTAGCAATTAGTCCTGTAATGTGTTCAGTTTACCTGTTTCTTCTCTAAGGTTTATTGCCAGGGATATGGAATGCAGGGGAGAGGATTACGTTCAGCTGCCCTGTTTTTACACCTTTTAATTCTTCAACTTTTGTAATTAAATAGAATGTCTTAATATTAACCCCACGACACCTTCAGTGGTTCATAAGGTCCATCTGGTCTGCAACTAAGGTCCGTCTGGTCTGTAACTCTTTGTAACCCTTTTATAGGCAAATGTGTTCCAGCGTATCAAAATAAACAGAGCTAGATTTTATCCCTTTTTCCTCCCTTCAAACTTTTCTTGAGAGGGACGGCATTTGTAGGTTCTCAGTATTTGGTTTTTCCATTTCTGCATAAAGGAAATATCGCCTTTGCCCCAGCTTCTGTAAATTTTCTCAACATATCGATAACTTTTTCACAGAACTTTCACTATACAGACGTAAGGAAGGATTCAAACATTTCCAAACTTCCAGCCGTTTCTCATCATATCAGGATGCGCACACACACACACACACACACACACACACACACACACACACACACACACACACACACACACATTTACACTTTAAGACAGTTTCAAGTTCGGCGAGTGTTAAGCCAGTTTAAGTTTTTGAAATACGTGCTTCTAACTTTGCGCAGGCGGAAAGTTGGCAGTCAGGTCCTATGGAAGTAATACCCGATCCCGATGAACTCTTGCTGAACAACTTGGTGAACATCGGTGAACAATGCGACTTCACTCATCATCACTGTATTTGTAACTCCTCCTCCTCCTCCTCCTCCTTGTTCTTCGCCTCTTTCATTTTTCTTCTTCTTTTACGCACTTAGGAGACCACCCTGCTAGTGAAGGGGTTAAATGAAGGCTAAATCTTAACCCTCTAATTCGTCTCTCTAAAATAAAGTCTTAATGAGGGCTCCACCTAAACCCCTCCAGTCCGATAATCCCTCCTTAGCAGAATAAAATCGTCTGACGATAGCAAGAATAACGAGAAAACAAAGCCCTTCGATTGACATGATTTCATTTTTTCACTACGAGAGGTTTTCCCTAAGAGTACGAAATGCCCCTGGTAGTAGTAGTAATAGTAGTAGTAGTAGTGATTGTTGTTGTTGTTGTTGTTGTAACCCTTGGCTTATCGGAACGTGAACCCGTCAGAGTGTATGATGAACCTGCCCTTCTCATGACACTACCATCCTCCTTTTTGGGAACAGAGGGAGCTGAGGGACGTTTGTATAACCGAGTATGAGAGGCGCCCGGTTATATCAGTGCCACCACGGGAAGGCGTCCCTCTGCAGCACCCCCCTCTGGCAGTAAAAGCATTAATTAAGAAAGTGAGTCATATTTCCGGCGAGAAAACAGAATAGCTAATTAAGGTACAACGTGAACTTCCACCGGTACTACTGTGCTTGGGATTTTAATTCGAAATAGCGCCAAATTACTTTATTAATTTTTCTTCCTTATTTATTCTACTTATTTACTTATTTTTACTGATCAAAGGGCAGGGACAGGGAGGGATAACAGCATCAAATCATCTCCTCGTCGGGAAGACCAAAACTTTAATCCGGGTAACCCCAGGCGATTATATTCAGCGAGTGAGGCACAGGAGGATGAGTGAGTTAATACCGTGTCCATTAACCCTCTCACGGTCGGAGTAACTCTGGTAATACATTTTTAAGTGAGTGTATTCTCCTGAGAGTGAGTCCTGGCAGCCTGGGAGTGTTTAATTATTCAATGGAAGTTTGTATGGAAAGAACCGAATGTGGAATGAGTCAGTCTCTCTCTCTCTCTCTCCTACATAAAAACCCTATAAATTTTTTTCTTAAATTAGGTGTCTCTATCTTCGTCTTCTCCATTATCATCATCAATTTTCTTCTTCTTCTTCATAATCATCATCATCATCATCATCGTAGTCGTCGTCACCTTCTTACAAGTATTTCCTTCACATGATTTTACTCACTGATCTAAACGGCGCCTAGAATTAAAGGGCAGATAAAGGCTACAAATAATCTCTCTGTTTTGTTAGAAGTCTCTCCTAAGCTAAATATATATGGCAAGACCTATAAGAAATACGTCCTGGGTGTGAAAAGATTATTTTATTCAATGGAAGTTTGTATGTAAGCAGTGAACGTGAAGTGAGTTTTTTTTTTTTTTTCTCTCTCTCTCTCTCTCTCTTTCTCTCTCTCTCTCTCAGCAAGGACCCCACGACCTTCCAAATTCCTGTTAAAACTCTTTAGCTCGATGAGGCCAGGATTATTATTATTATTACTATTATTTTTTTTTTTTTTTTGCCGAATTATTTCGACTATTACATCTTTTCATCGTCTCGCTGGTTACAGAATTATTTTGATACTAGAAATAAATAGCACGGAATAGAATATAAATGTGGAATACGTAAAATAAATTGCTTAAGAAGAGGCGCTTAGAAATCCCCACTTATCACACGACCTCGATTTCATTCACACAAAGTTTGTGTGAAAGGCGTGAATGTGAAATGAGATTTTTTTTTTTTTTTTATTCTGTCGGTTTGCTTCTCTCTCTCTCTCTCTCTCTCTCTCTCTCTCTCTCTCTCTCACTGCAAGAACCCAATAACCTAGTTCGTTGAATCTTTGACGTTCCTTTTAGCTTATTTTCGCTTCCTTCATACTTTTTTTTTTTTTATGCCTAATAAATCCCCCCAAGCTGAAAGGGATTTACTGATAGCTAAAACTAAATCCTCTAGCTCAAAAGGGTCCCTCCTAAGCTGGGTGAGACCAAAGACAGCGAGGATATTAAACGAAAAACGTCCTCATGGTGAAAAGAATAAATCCGTCACAGAAGTCTGCATGAAAGGAGGCAATGTGAAATGGGAAGCTCACATTATGCTCTCTTATATTGCATGGACCCAACAACCTCCCTACTTCCTGCTGTGCTCTTTTCACTGCTAGGAAACGCGCGCAACCCCCTCAGGCTCCTATAACTCCCTCTCACCTGAATAAAATCGTCTGATGTTAGATGGAATACAAGAGTGCTTTTCTCGATAACAGGAGGGTTAATGTTACTGAATGAATATTCAGGCTCCTATGCCTCTTACATAAAGTACCAGAGTTGTTCCGACCATGAGACGTTAATGGTAATACTAATAAGATTAAAACACCTGAATGGGGTATATGAGTGAGAGGTGTGAGGTGGAGACAGGGCAGTCTGACTGTGGAGGACAGAGTGACATGGAGGCGACTCGTTTATGGCCAACCTTTTCTAGATTAAGGGGTCTCGGTACAGACAGACAGACAGGCTTATAACTCAATTAACTTCGTCTGGTGTTAATTGGAATAGAGTACCAGAATGACAGTTATTTCACATCGTCTGGTATAAACTGGAATAGAATACCACAATGAGTCAGTCTTAACTCATTCACATCGTCGGGTGTTACCTAGAATAAAGTACCACAAGTGTCCCGACCATGTGTTTGCAAGATACTTCAAGGAATATGTTTTTCTATCCTGTATTTTTTTAACCATGTATTTCACGAGGCCTATCAAAGCCCCTTGAGAGAACAAATCAAATGAAAGCTGTATGTAATCTCCCCAGTTCGAACTCTGCCAAAAAGCGAACAGTCTCGTCTCGAAAAAACAATAACAAAAAAAAATATATATGTCAACGGATTGAAGGGATTAACCACTTCAAAGAGATTGTTTTTTTTCTTTTTCTGTTATTTTTCATTTTCTTCCTTTTTCCTTTTTTAAACCAATTTTCAGGGTGATCTTTTGTCTTTATTCCTTTTCTTCTTGATGTTCCTCTTACCAGTGCTCGTTGTCGCGGCCTCACGCTTTTCTTCTAGGCTGGTTGGTCCAGATTTTCGCCCATTTCCTTTAAAATGATTTTGTACCCTAACAATGCAAAAGATGGACGCGGGAACACCACAAGAAAGAGGGGAACCGCCAAACGCCAAAACAAACATCCCTATAAGGACAGGTTTTCTATTCAGCTTCAAACGTACCTATGGCAGAGGACGAGTTAGATTTGAACATGTCCTGTAGTCTGCATGTTCTGACTTTAATGCACAAGTTACTGGGAAATATAGGTATTGAATTATAAAATGCAAACTTTAGGAAAAATCACTCATTTGTTTGTATCTGTTGCCTTTCTAGATGCTTCAAATTCTTGCCACTAACAGACGATTCCACTGAGGAGCTTAATGGTCCTGAAGAGCTTACTGCATACAACACTTAACCATTCCAGTACGAAGAATCTGACCTAACCAGGCTAAAGGGATTAAAGGGTATTTTCTTCAGTAAAAATACCCTCTTCCTGAGAAGCAAAAAATGCCCCTTGAAACACGGTTCAAATCCCTCCCCCTCAAAGAAGTGGCCATAGGAGACAAAACCGCGTGGCCATCCATCACACACCTGTCGTCAAAGTTGTGGCCAGTTGTGAGTGAGCTGGCCATTAATCACAAGGCCAGCTGACACCCCAACCCACCCCGCCTCATACTCACTCACTCACACGGAATGATGCAAAACCCGGAAAGCTGTGGTGGCTGTGTGTGTGTGTGTG
Organism: Coenobita brevimanus; assembly: GCF_032717465.1. NCBI lineage: Eukaryota > Metazoa > Arthropoda > Malacostraca > Decapoda > Coenobitidae > Coenobita > Coenobita brevimanus. The sequence goes on along the minus strand of NC_136958.1, from coordinate 43,724,601 downwards.
TGTGTGTGTGTGTGTGTGTGTGTGTGTGTGTGTGTACTTATGTCCTTGAGGGGCGCTTCCTTACTTTGTTGCGGTCATGGTCGTTGTTGTTTTTCTTACACTTCTGTGATATCGACATGTGCCTATTTTCTTGTTGCTACCGAGAGTGAGTGTTATGCTCGTGGCTTGGTTTGTTTGTCTGTCCGTCTGTCTCTTAGCAAAACCGTGAAGAAACTGTTGGATGGGACTGCACCAAATCAGGGAAAAAAATAAAAAGATAGATGGCTATTTCATGAACAATTAAATACATTCTGCGGGAAGCTGTTCAAAGGTCACGTAAAAAAAAAAAAAAACCACAGGATGGAATTGCAATGAATTTTGGAACAGTGACTGACGATCATTAGAGAAAAAGAGTGATTAAATATTCAAGAGGAAAGGTCAAATGTTAAGCACTTTCACCAACTGTTTAAGTATCAAATAGATTGGGGCTGATGTTGCAAGGCTTCAGAATTTCTTTTTCTTATTTTGGTGGGAGAAAACTTTGAACAGCACCTCCGAGGAGCACTTATCGGAAAACCTACAACGTCCATAATCACAGGGTATAGTACATTACCTGGGCCCAGACCCATCCCGCCCCACCCTCCCCACCCATCCCGTCAACTCCTCTTCACTTACCCCACCCAGTTTTCTTCCTCCCCTCCCCCCTAACTCCCCAACACTGAACTTTAAAGAGAAATGTGCTCTGGCCGCCGTCGTTGTTCCCTCATAAAATACCCATCATCACACAGGATGAGCTCGTCCCACCTTGTATCACGGCTATCCTACACCATCCTACTCACTCCTCCCATCCAGTTTCTTCACTATCTCCCCCCTCCTTCTCACACACACACACACACACACACCGATCGTTTAAGAGAAATAAGCGTCAATATTGTCTATTCATACGATGCCTATATGCTCACAAGGCGTACTCGTCTAATCTTGCTCCACCACCATCTTGGCCGAATCCATGCACTCTTTTTCTGACAACATAACCTTTTTTTTGTTTTTCCTTTTCTTTTTTTTTGCATTCATCCACTGACTTGCAAGATCAACTATACGGTACTACTGACACTGTGTGTGTGTGTGTGTGTGTGTGTGTGTGTGTGTGTGTGTGTGTGTGTGTGTGTGTGTGTGTGTGTGTGTATGTGTGTGTGTGTGTGTCACCATGGTTTTTAAAGTCTTTTTCTTCAGTCCCAAAGTGATAATCGTAAAGACTCTAGTACGGCTCAACTCGCACGAAGTGGCTTGTATGGGCTCCAGTAAATCGCCTTGGCCTCCATTACCTACATGCTAAATTTCAGTGTGGAAAGTCAGCTTTAAGGATGTTTTTGAAGAATAATAGTGCTAAACTTTTTGCCCAACCGCTCATGTAACAGACAAGGAAACTTTGGCCACATGATAGTGGTATTAGTGGCTCCGAATCCTAATTACAAAACTTCCAAACCCTCACAGACGTTTTTAACGAAACTTTACTCACGCAACCACTGGCGTCACTCCGAGTATGACCCAGACTGATGTCTTCTCAGAGGATGACTGGGCCATTCTTGTGACCGTGACCCCGGCAAGGAAAGCGCCTTTGCTCACTGCTCTCATGACGGTGCTTGTACCAGCTGTCTACAACACTCATATTCACTGAACTTTTCTAGAGATGGTACACCACCGCCCAGCACCTATTCAGCTTATCCTGCCCTCTCCTCTCCACCCGGACCATTCATTCTGCTCTGATGTAGAGGATATTATGACTACAACTACCTTGGTTACCACCAATAATCACGGAGTACATTTCCCCTCATCGTGCTTCACTGCCCACAAGCATCCTAGCCAAACCCTTCCACTCGTCTCCATCCATCCCACCCAGTTTCCATAGACCTGACTCGACATTCCAGGTATCTGAAGTACTACTGTACTAACAACGTTGATTTTTGGCACGTGTACTAACAATCATGGCCAGGAACAATCTGTATTAATTTGATTTGGTCAGACTGATCTAAAAAAAAAAAAAAATCTCAAAAGCCACTGCAATGATAGGGCTCACTTACGGCACCCGCTTTCACTGCCATGCTTGATATGATCATTTTCAGCCTAAATCGGGCTGATGGACCTGAAAGCCACCACAAAAACACAGATTACGACCACTAGGGCGGCGACCACGACCACAAATACGATGGCAACGACAATATGAAAACTTTCAACAGTGCCACAATTTCTGCTCCAACACAAGACACGCCCCACCACGACCCCCTCTCACATTACCCCCAGAAAGCACCCGGGAAAGTTGAAATGCGCGGAACGGAATCACCCCTTAGTTGAAATTCATGTTAAGTGCGTATCCTCGGTGCCTCGTACTGTTATCATCCAACCCACCACCCCACGAGGCATCCTTATCTCTGAAGAGTGCCAGTCTAAAGTGCCTGGGGGAAATGGTTGTAAGATTTGGCCTTCTAGGAATAACAAGAGACATGGAAAAGTCTCAACTCTTCTTCCCTTGTGTATACTGCAATTACAACTATTCTCCAAGTGTCATCATCCCCTCTCCCTTATCAATGAAGCATGCCAGTCTGTAAAGCCGGGGGAATTGGTTGTACGATTTAATTTGCAGGAATAAGACATGGATAGGTTATGAACTCTCCTTTCCTTGTCTATCCTGCGGTTAAGAAGCTTGATTTTACGTTTGTTTGTGATTCAGTTTTTGGAGGTATATTCACCCACTCACCCTAGTTACCCCTGTCCATGTCAGGTGCAAATCTGTAGTTGTCTTGATCTTATTGTTTTATTTCAGCTTTGTTTTTTGCGGGGACAATTAGCTTTAGGAAGATTCTACTAGCTCCTTTCCTCTCTTAAATAAGACGTATCGTAAGATGCCGCCCTGCTATCTTATCCTGACCCTCCTGTGGTCCTTCCATAGACCCCATTTCCTTCCATCCCAGTCATAGCCACTGTCGTTCTTTCATCTCAATTTGGCCCATATATTAGCCTTTTTGCCGCTTACTTCACTTACCTCATTGGCAGACAAAGACAATGCTCTGCGTCCTCTCCACACTACTTCGTGACCTGCATTGCATTCTAGTGTTAATATGTTCCTCTAATTCAGCATTCAAGATGGGGAGATGGTAATTTTAAGTCACGTTAAAACAGAGTATAATTTACTTTTCAAAGATCTTTTCATGGCTTTATCCAGTCCTTCTTTTTATCTATTGATCCAAGGGGGGGACTGGCTGTAAGGTGTTTCCACCACACACACACACACACACACACACACACACACACACACAAACTTAACCCCATTAACCAGAGGACATTATTCTGTTTACTATGTGCAATCTCCATACAACTCTATTCAGTTTAATGGAGACTTTTGGAACTGCATGAGACAGACAAAGCTTTCAGTTGCCTTTCTAATACTGTTTTCTTCTTTAAGGCTAAAGAGAATCTTCTGATGGTAGGAGAAAAATAAACCAAGAATAACGTCCACGGATTGAAGGGAAATATTTGGCGAAGGTTTTTATGTTTCCAACCCACATGGAAGAGCAAAGTATCCTGCCAATTTCATCTCTACCTATTTACTAATTAACGTCACTTCGAAGTAGCCCACCCAGTTCTACAAATTTATTTTCACTACACATTCATGCCTCCTTCATGCTTTTGCCCCCCCCCCCTCTCTCTCTCTCTCTCCACTTAAATGTCTATCAGTCTAGCTATGTACAGGGTATCCCGAAACTTGACGTATAAAATTCAGGATGTGAGTCTGGGATTGGGTATTAGTAATGAATGCTACATCAACATGGGTCCAGTTCTCAACCGCTACGGAGATACAGTTACTGATGACCTTATGGAAATGGATGATAGTTGTTTCTTTCTCTCCACGTTTATTTACACAGCCTATATCGATATTCATTATGAAAAAAAAAAAAACAGAAAAAAAACATGTAACGTCAATTAAACAGCTGAGGAAGAAGTGTTAGAAAGTCCCCTAAGGTTGTAATCTTAGCGGCTTTGGGGTTCTCGTAAGACATCAGCCTTAGTGGATTATTCTGCTCACTACACCTCAATATTCTCATGGATTTTATTGCTACAAGCTATGCCGATATAAAACAGTAGAAATGGGAATGGCTGCGTAATACGAAAAATAAATCGCTAAGTAAAAGTGGCTACGAAGCTTCCAATACCACTAAGTATAAAACCCCTAAATCGAGCTGAACACAACTTCACGACTCGCTTTCTCGTCAGGTTAGGAGGCTTTCCAGTATCTCATCTTAATCCGTTTATTTCTGCAGAGACAACAGTAATATCCTCGTATTTGTTGTATATGCTATTTATATTGGTGTTAAAAGGATACAAATAGCATTGAAGAGAATACCATGGTGTAATACTCAAGACAAATCGCTGTGAAAAAGGTATATACTGGAAAGCTGACAAAATTGAGGGCCTAGGACAGAGCTTGATCTACTTCCGCTCGGAATTCTACAAGCCTCTCCTGTGAACCACTGAGTCATCCCATTTTCTATGAACCACGGACAAGTCCCTGCAAGGAACTGGTTTTACACCACACACCAGCCACAGAACTCCCTACTTCCGCCAATTGATTCAAACGGCAGCAGTTCGAAAGACATTTCCTTTAATTCTGACAGCGGTGAATATAGCAATGACGATGAAAACTCAAATGCAGCAAGAGCCACCGATACTAAACCCAGGCATAGTCTCCCGGAGAATATCTCGTTTTCCTCCACGAAGATGAAGCCTCTCGCCTCAGATAGGCAGTCAAAATAGGCTACGCTCGGGGAAATCAGGGAACAGGCAGGGGAAGATGGTGGTGCATGCATGAATTAGCACGTCCATCTTGCAACTGGAATAACTCTGGTTCGTTCCTTGAACCAGTCAGACTCCAGGATAAAACTATTTCTCCTTGTCCCCATTCACTCACAAAACAATTGGAGGCCTGGATACAACACCCACGGGTGCGGGATGTATTGTAAGTTAGGAGAGGTAGTAACAGCAAAAAATATTTTATTTTTTATTCTCATGCAATTGATCGTCATTAACCTACGCCTTCCTTTAACAATCTCTCTCTCTCTCTACCTATCTATCTATTTATCTATATCCTCTCTCTCTCTCTCTCTCTCTCTCTCTCTCTCTCTCTCTCTCTCTCTCTCTCGTGCACGGGCAGTCAACACAGACATGAAGTACAATCAAATACAAAAGTTAGTTCGTCTATCCTGCCATTCTTTCACTGCAGGACTCGCAGATGCTTAAATGTAAAGTAGCAAACTGAGGTGCCTATTATCAACCAACCTTGTGTGGTAATATGCACCTTTTTCGCCGTGTCTCACCCAGGTATTATCGATCCAGCAAATGGAAGGGAGAGGCAGGAGAGGCGACCCAAGATTTGTAGTTGATTGTACACCTTCTTCATCCTGGATCACCTCGGAGTCAAATCTGATGAGCATCTCAGTTCTAGACGCATCTCATTCGCATTTTATTTAGATTGTTTAACATTCAGATTATTTACCATATCTAGTTAAGTTATTCATTACATATCCCTGAAGACCAAGCGTACAATAAAGCAAGACTGGTACAGTACAATCTTTTGCAATAGTTATCGTTTTTGGTTTCCCCTATGCAAAGAGTGATGGCAATAAATATGAAACTACAACAAAACAAGAACAGTATGAAAAAACATCATGCAACACATTTGGACAATATGCACGGAATATACTTAAAAAAAAAAAAACATTATTAGGAGAAAATAAAGATGTATGTGATTAATTATAGTTACGAATCCTCTACCCTCTTCAAGCACTTCGTGAAACAACACCCTTTTTTCTACGAAGACTCACAGCCTCAAATCGCTGGTAAAATATATCTTTCTTGACCATCGCTTGGTATGTATATCGGAACACCTGCTGTGGCCACTGTTTCTACGTCACTTGAGTCCGGGATATATATACTTTACCGGAATAACACGGTGTTCATTATCAATTCATAACATACACACACACACACACACACACACACACACACACACACACAGAGCACAGCAAAGCTTTTCAAAACACTGCATATCTCTTTCCCTTCTCCCCCCTCAGTCTCTCTCTCTCTCACACACACACACACACACACACACACACACACACACACACACATCAAAACACTCTCTCCCGCTCCCTACTCCCCCCTCCTCTCTTTCTCTCTCTCTCACACACACACACACACATCAAAACACTCTCTCCCGCTCCCTACTCCCCCCCCTCTCTCTCTCACACACACACACACACACACACACACACACACACACACACACACTCATACACACATTTCATCAACACGAGCATTCTGTTGAACATGATTTATCCAGCCATAACCACATGATTAAATTTTGCCACGTCCAAAGGAGCAAAAGAAAATGTGTGTGTGTGTGTGTGTGTGTGTGTGTGTGTGTGTGTGTGTGTGTGTGTGTGTGTGTGTGTGTGTGTGTGTGTGTGTGTGTGTGTGTGTGTGTGTGTGTGTGTGTGTGTGTGTGTGTGTGTGTGTGTGTGCTTTCCCCCTCCATGATTTATAACCATTTCAGAGCGTAGGACCCCGATAATGGCGTTTAAATATGCATAGGGCGGTAATGGGACTTTTCCGTTCAATAATCTGCAATTAATGACTCAAGCACACGCAGAAATGAAAGGATAATTTTTAGTCACCTATCGCGCAAAATTTCAGTAGTAGGTTAAAGTGCTATCTCTTTCAGCTTTTTCTTTTCGCCGCTTTTTTCTGTGTTTTTACCGCTTCAGTCGTTTGATATATTAATTTATTTTTATTTTCTATTATATCTAGACTATTTTACTTAGCTTAGAGGAGACTTTTAGGAACTGGAGGGGTCAGATGCCTTTATTGACCTCTTCAGTATTAGAGTTTTTTCCAAAGATGAATGAGATTATCGTGAAACTGTGAAAAATATATATATAACAAAAAAAAAAAAAAGTCATTTGAAGGGGTTAATCTAGAGTAGACCTTTACGAATTCTCTCTGCAAAATAAATCGTCTGAAATCAATCTTATACATTACACTATTATCTCAGTTAAATATGAGCATCTAGTGTTAGTCTGAATAAAACCGCATTCACTCGTAGAACCTGGACTCTTAGCTCTCTCTCTGTCTCTGTCTGTCTGTCTGTCTCTCTTTCTCTCTCAATAAAATCGTTCGGTTACAACCTGAATTAACCCCTCTATCCTCTAATCAACAAATGCTAGCTTCTCTCAACCATAAATAATGCATTTAACTTATCGTAAACACGCACATTCACTCTTAATTCTTTCATTGTGATTAAGCACTTCATTCTTTGTATCTCAAGACGATTATATTCAGCTCAGGAGAGATTTATGGGACTGGGAGAGATAGATAACACCCATCACTAGATAGATAACACCCTCCGCTATCAGGGCACCCTCCCAGGCTTAAGGAAATCGTCTGACAGCATTAAGAATAAACACAAAAAGAACTCCAACCGGAATGAAAGAGATACCCTTGACCTGTAAGACCTCTCATCTAAATAAATCAGTTTTATTTATTTATTTATATTTTTTTGCCTTACTAAAGCAACTCGGGACGTTCACAGCAGGTTAAGTAATGGAGATTAAATTAACCCAGAGAACTTACTTTTTATTTTATTTTTACTCTCCTTTCCTTTATTTTGTTTATGCTCTTTTCAGGTTATCAAATTTACAGCAAAAAAAAAAAAAAACTCGTAGTAAAGAGGTTAATGATCACTAAATCTACTTCCTCCAGTTCTAAAAATCTCTCCCGTTCTAAATTCTCTCCAGTTCAAAAATCTCTCCAGTTCAAAATATCTCTCCAGTTCAAAAATCTCTCCAGTTCAAAATATCTCTCCAGTTCAAAAATCTCTCCAGTTAAAAGATCTCTCCAGTTCAAAAAACTCACCAGTTCAAAAACCTCTCCTGTTCAATAATCTCTCCAGTTCAAAAATCTCTCCAGTTCTCAAAATCTCTCCAATTCAAATCTTTCCAGCTCAAAATTATCTCCAGTTCAAAAATCTCTCCAGCTCTAAAAATCTCTCCAGTTTTATAAATCTCTCCAGTTCTAATGTCAGGACTCCATATTATAATAATACAACTCATTGCATGATGGATAGATAGACAGATAGTGTAATAGATAGGAGCACCAGCCAAGGTGAGGGAATGGGAAATGTATCAGCGGGAGTTGACCTAAGGAAATGTGGCTGCATTTCTGTTAAGGAATGCCAGAGGGCACCGGAAGCGCTACATACACACAGACACATACAAGCTTCTAGAAACCCTACCTATGGGTTATACACGTGACACGAGCCCTCCCAGATACGAATGCTGGGATTAGAGAGTCAGGAAGGGAGTGGCGATCGTAGCGAGAGGTTGGAGAGAGAGAGGGGTCTAACGGGAGGTAACAGAGGGATTCTATACTTCACTCGTGTGTGACGGATATTAGTTATATACTGTAATCTTTTCAAGACAAATAAAATTATACACAGTCCCATACTCATCTTTACCTTTCCTGTCACTGCATGATAATGGGAATTAAGATTATCTACTTACAAACCTACTCACGTATAACTACCGCTCGACCAAGAGTATAATATATGCATAACTTATCTACACAACCTCACTGCAAGTAACATACGAAGTAAATACAAGACTAAAAACCTCTCCAGTTTTCAAAATCTCTCCAGTTCAAAAACCTCTCCAGGTCAAAAAATCTCTCCAGTTCAAAAATCTCTCCAGTTCAAAAATCTCTCCAGTTCTAAAAATCTCTCCAGTTCAAAAATCTCTCCAGTTCAAAAATCTCTCCTGTTCTAAAAATCTCTCCAGTTCAAAAATCTCTCCAGTTCTAAAAATCTCTCCAGGTCAAAAATCTCTTCAGTTCAAAAATCTCTCCAGTCTTTCCAGTCTTCAATTTCTCCAACCTCTCTCCAACGCTCCAGTCTACTCAGTCTTTCATCTTCCAAATCTCCAATCTCTAGGGCAATCTCCAACCTCTCCAGTGTGTGTTAATCTCTAATCTCTCAAATGTCTGATCTCTCCTGTCTCCAACCTCTTCAAGCTTTCCAGTCTCCAGTCTGTTTAATTTCCGATCTATCCATTTTCCCGTCCCTCCAGTCTCCAATCATTCCAATATCTCAAATCCCTCCCAGCTCTCCAATCTCTCGAATCAGCCCAATTTCCAATCTCTCCAGTTCTTCAATCTCCAATCTATCAAATCTCTAATCTCTTCAATCTCCAGTCTATCGAATCTCTAATCTCTTCAATTTCCAGTCTATCAAATCTCTAATCTCTTAATCTCCAGTCTATCGAATCTCTGATCTCTCCAATCTCTATTCTTCAACTAATTTCCAGTCTATAATCTCCAGTTTCTCCAATCACAAATATCTCCATTCCCGTCTCTCAAATCTTTCCAGTTTCCAGTCTCTCTCCAATTTTCAGTCTCTCCATTTTCTCTTCACTCTCTCCAGTATCTCCAGTCTCTCAGATATTTCCAGTTTCCGTTCTCTCCACTTGCTCCAGCCTCCGCTCTCTCCATTTCCAACTAATCCACTGCTCCTGTGATTTTCTCCGCTCCACTTAACACTTAATTCTTTTGTGTGAGCCTTTTTTTTTATCTCATCACCGTACATAAGCGGATTGAACACCTGCTCTCTCTCTCTCTCTCTCTCTCTCTCTAATACCTCCTTTGTCGCGTGCATATATTTTTCAAAGCTCTTTCTTCTATTCGCACGCTCCATTCCACTCAACATGCACCAAAGACTTTTCCCTTTATGTGCATGAAGGACTAAGATTTAAGCCTTCTCTACCTCTTTCACTCCTCTTGGTAAAATTAGGCGATTTATTCAGGGTAAATTTACAGTTCCGGACATGATTTCGTACCCCATTTTTAGGCGAATAATTACGACACTCACACGTAATATTCTGGAAAGTTTGAAGATCGCTTGCCTGGGGTTCGAAAATCATTGCTCACTGTTTCGTTCTGCATTGTTATGGGGTGGATCAGGATTTATGCCCCCAACTGTACTAGCGCTGTGTGTGTGTGTGTGTGTGTGTGTGTGTGTGTGTGTGTGTGTGTGTGTGTGTGTGTGTGTGTACTACTGCAATAACTACAACTACAACCACTACCAACAGCAGCAGCAGCAACAACAAAATCAACAACAACAACAACAACTACTACTACTTCTACCACCACCACCATTACTACTACCACTACTACTACTGTACCAAAACTAAGCGGGACGGAGTGGACATGCGGCTCCATGGGCTTCTGCTGTAGTTCGTTTACATTAACCTTAACCTAGTGAAGATTATCGTTCTTGTCAGTGCCGGAGAGAAACATTTACACGCGGTCGCCTTTCTACGGACCTTTTCGCGACCATGGACGCAGGTGGATTCAGGCTCCGACCAGGTAATTACATTCAGCTGAGAAAAACATCCAAGTAGTCAGAGGGTTGAGAACGGTCCCCTGAAAGTTGCACAAAATCGCCAAGAAATTGCAAGAATAAAATCGTCGGGTGAGATCAACTTAAATCCGTGTGACAGTAGCAAGAAAATAGTTGCATAAAATCGCTCGGTGTTGCAGAGAAAATCTATTTATCTATAGCCAGGCTCCATAATCCCGTTTGTCATTGAGTTAGTGGTTTTACGCGGAGGGGCACTAACCGTCCGCCTACTCACTTGCTGACACAAAGGGGACCCGTGTGTTTATGTTATATAGTTACCACCCAGTGCTGTAAATGGTTTCATGACTTACAGGAAACCATTAGGTTCGTCACTCAATGTAAAGCCATCTGAAAAGAAAAGAAGAGTAGTAAAACAGGACAGGAAAGATGGGAGAAATAGGTAGAGAGGAGGGCAGACACAGAAAAAGAATGTTAAGGTGAAAAAAGAAGTGGGCAGCAATACATCCAGTGAGTGGATGATGGTCGGCACCACCTACCACAATAAAACTGTTTGGTGATAAAGAAATAATAATCATCTAACATATACAAGAAGTTTACCTACAAAATAATGAAAAATACTATGGTTGTAGAGAAGAAAATAAATGACGCTAGTATAAAGAACACTTCTTACCCACTCGTTACCCGACGTTTTTTATCAATCACTTCAATCCGATAACATGCTTTTTTTTACTTTGTTTCTATCTATCTATTGCCAGACGCCGAAATCCTGTAAGGATGGCCACAAATAAATCGCCTTCATGTCGCCCTGTCCTCCGCCATTTCACTGCCCTGCTCCTAACTCACACACCCCTCTCTCATATACCTCTCCACTCAATCCATCCATCTCATCCTTGGCCTCCCCCTCCCTGTACCCCCTTCCACCTAACATACACTCTCCTCGTCAATGCTATTTTCTGACGGTTTTCATCACCTTTGGATACACTTACCGACTCAAAAAGGTTCAATACAGTCTTTAATAAAGCGCGTATACTCTAACGTAAGATTCAAAACTCTCTACGATTCATTTGATGTCCACCTGTTGTAGGACTGGAGTGTTGGTTTGACTAGTAACCAAGAAGACTCATCCCTACCTCATAACGAAAACTTATGGAATTTCATGTAACCACGACACAACATTTTACTTGTGGGAGTGGCCTTGTTCCGTCAGATGATATTAGGCCATCTATAATCCCTTCACGACTATGATGTTCTTTTGCTCTGAATAAAATGGTCTCGTTACAAGATGAATAAACTAATGAATAAGTCACACAGAGGGATTTACTCCTCACCTCATCCTCGAGTGGGGAAAGAAGTATGAATAAGGGCGATGATGATGATGATGATGATGACGATAATAATAATGATGAATATGTTAATGATGATGAAGATAATAATGACGATGAAGAGGATAATGATGATATGATAATGATGATGATGGTGATGATGACGATAATAATGATAAATATGTTAAATGATGATGATAATGATGATAATAATGATAATGAAGATGATAATGATATAATAATGATGATGATGATAACCTTTGCTGCGGGGCCTCTCAAGTTTTACACAATCATCCAGAGATACTAAGAATAAACCCTAAATAACGTCATCGAGTTCACTGATTTTAACTCCTTCGCTACGGAGTGGAATCTCTCTCACCAGAAGTAGCAAGAGAATAAACCCCATAAGGTGTCACTGTGTTGATGGGGTCATGATGAAATAAATCGTCTGGTGGAGGCAAAATAAAAACAATAAATACATAAAATAACAAATAAAAACAATATATACATAAAAAATCAATAAAAAATAAATAAATACAAGCTTAAAAGGACTGGGTTTTGTTTTTATCATTTCGAATTTTCTTTTCCTTCCATCCATGCTACTCACAGACAGTTCTATTCACCTTACGGAAGACCTTTTGTAGTAAAGGAATTAATTACAGCTATATTTAACTTCTCTGGCCCAATAAATATCTCACAAACTTAAAAACAGCTTCAAGGTCTCTCTCTGTACCTAATAAAATCGTTTGGAGTTGGTAGGAATAAAGTAAACAGGACACCGGTGTTGTGAAAAGGTTAAGAGATGAGCACACACGAGAGAGAGAGAGAGAGAGAGAGAGAGAGAGAGAGAGAGAGTCATTTAAAGCAACAGAAATATTTCAGTTGGTAATTATCAGATTCCGCACTTCGTTCTCTTTGTTCATTTGTTTTCTTTTTCCACCATTTGCAAGACTTACCTCTACCTCTCTCTCTCTCTCTCAAAATCCATCATTCCCTTTAAAACTATCTTTCTTTTCATTACTTTTACTTTGACATACTTATCTCTTTAAACTAGAACAGATTAGCAGGAAAAAATACCTGAGTCTGCCATTACCTGACTGCTCCTCGTTTTCTCTACTTTTCGAGAGAGAGAGAGAGAGAGAGAGAGAGAGAGAGAGAGAGAGAGAGAGAGAGAGAGAGAGAGCCATTTTATCCACTATGCCATCTTTTTATAATAATTTCTTTTAATAATCAACCTTATTACACTGATCAGATCTTCCTTCACTCATCCTTATTGCTGCTACAAGATTTTTCATCAGCTCAACCTCCTGTCCGACGACGTGTACATTCCATTGTTTAAATACTGTTTTCAGACGACTCTTCTCAACGATCGATCGATCGATCTATCTATCTATCTATCTATCGATATACACTAGGAGCGAAGCATAAAACTTTCAGTAACTCTCTCACTACAAGACGTGGTGCTGGAGATGAGCGCCTTCTCGTGGTGGCACCGATATGACAGGTCGGCTCTGGTGCCCATTTCATAAACGAGGCCCTCAACTTCCTTCCTGTCCCCCGAAATGATGGTGGACAGCAGAAGGACAACTATAGACTACAGTCCACCGGGTTTGCGTTCGGATAGTCCTGGGGTTGCAACTACTACTACTACTACTACTACTACTACTACTACTACTATACTACTACTACTATTACTCCAACTACTACTACTTTTTCTTCTCTTCTCCTTGTTCCTCATCTGCTAATATTACTAGTAAAATGCGTTTTGCGAGCGCGTGACAACTGAGCAAGCGCGATGTTATCACAAGTCCCCTCCGATATATGGTGTTAAGACGGAAAATCCTTCTAAATTTCGTAACTGAGGCATTCACCAATTGCAGCCGAACACTCCCTTGGCAAAGTTGAGATTCCAAGGGGTTCCTACGCTATGGGTGAATTTTTAGTCGATAAAATTTATTGAGTGAATGAATCACACGCAGAAAGAATTTCAGCTCTACTTCACATAGGAGCAAAGTTATTAGCTTCTGCTTACCGTGATGCTCTGTTCGGGCCGGGACTCACGTTTCCAAACTTATCTGAGAGCAAACATTGCTCGCTTGCTTCGCTCGCTCGTAACTACTACTACTACTACTATTACTACTACTACTACTATTACTACTACTACTACTACAAGAGATCTCTAATGAGTTGAATAATATCACCTGGAGATAGGACCAATAAAAGGAAAACCGTCCTCGGACTGGATTTGGTTTTGGAAAGACTCTCTCTTAATGATGGATTTAAGGGGAGAAATATTTGAGTTTTTGATTCCCAAATTACTCTCTCTCTCTCTCTCTCTCCCTCTCTGATACTACATCCAATGCAACCTGCAGGAGATTTTTATCCCTCAGCAGATATCCAGTAGTTCAGGGGCAAGATAAGATAATACTACGACTCCATTCTTTTAGTAGCACTTCTTCATGACTAAAACCATATTCGACTAGTAGCAGTCTCTTGTTACAGCTCAGCATTCAAGAGACAGAGACGACAACTTTAGGCCAAGATAAAGTGATCTGAGTATAGCCAGTCTTCAATTATTATCATAACTCTTCATTAACTTTAACATCACTTTTCTTTTTCAATCTAAACATTATTTCTACTTTTTCCAGCAGTACTTTTCTATCAGCCTAATATTTCTGACTTAAGCCCAGGAAAAAAATATTCGGCACTCTTGGACCCGATAAGCTTTGAAATTGATAGAAGTTAAACCGTGTGTGTGTGTGTGTGTGTGTGTGTGTGTGTGTGTGTGTGTGTGTGTGTGTGTGTGTGTGTGTGTGTGTGTGTGTGTGTGTGTGTGTGTGTGTGTATTATATTGTAACACGACAAGGATTCCGAATAATTTTGTAGCGGGAGTACATTTCACTCAAGTTCTAGTGGTGTCCCCAGCCAGATTTATCACTACAGCCACCATCAGGTAATAAAACAAACTTAAGTGGACCGTCACACTTCAAGGAGTAGCCTATACTCTTGGGGGGACGGGAGGCTTTGCGGCTCCTCCTCCTTAGCAATGCACTGTACCTGTATGTTACACCTTTACACCTGCTCATTCACCTGTACATTACAGAGGCAAACCATGTGGATACAAAGATAAAATAAACAAAAATTCCGGAACTGCTGAAGCAATATTAAAAAAACGCCCCATTCCAGTTGATAATGCCACATTCCAGAATAGAATGACAAAAAAAAAAAAAAAAAAAATCCACACTTATTCATGGTGTACAATCTCTGAAATATACGGTGTTTTGATGGTAGGTCCGAAAATCGTCAAAAAGAGTAAAAACTGTTGATTTGTCATAACTGCTGTTATAAAATCTTAAAAAGTAGACACTCATGGGTTTCTGAAAATGCTTTTGTTATCACAGGAGACCTAAAATGAAAGGACTTTGAGTATGACTGAAAAATTTTT
Organism: Coenobita brevimanus; assembly: GCF_032717465.1. Taxonomy (NCBI): domain Eukaryota; kingdom Metazoa; phylum Arthropoda; class Malacostraca; order Decapoda; family Coenobitidae; genus Coenobita; species Coenobita brevimanus. Next base: position 43,709,393 of record NC_136958.1, on the reverse strand, counting down.
ACGGATTTAGACCTGTGACCCTGAGATCAAGGTCAAGGTCATTCATACTATGCAAATCATGTTCACTCATGACCCACTACGTTTGCACAGAGTTTGGTCAAAATCGACCACATACTTTCCGATTCAGTACTTTCAGGCATGGGGTGGCCATTTTGATTTTTCTTAATATCTCAAATCGTATTGGTTGGATCTCAGTATCAATAACCAGGTACACTGGTATATGTTGACGACTACATACTGGAACATTTGCAAAGCAAGTGATTCAGTAGTTTTTGCTGCGCAGGAGAGCAAAAACTTAACAAATAATACAGAGGGAGCTAGCGCGGCGCTGGTGCTGAGAGAAAAATCTTTGTGCCAAGCGATGCCTGCAACCATGATACATCACTCCTGAATATTTCAAGTCTATCTGGAACGGTCCTGGCATGCCAACCTTCTAGAAACCCCTTTCAAAAAAATAAATAAATAAATAAATAAATAATAATAATAACTACAATATCATAAAGAACTCTACAGAATGTGGAGTTCTTGATTAAAAAAAAAGAAGTGTGTACTAGGCATAATTTGAAGCCATGAAAAAGGCAAGACAAAGCCTACAGTGCTACCAATACTACTACTCCGAATCATGTACTGTACACGTTCTGGACATAGTGGGGATCTGTGTGTTGGGCTGCGTGGGCACAACCCTGGCATCGGAAGCTGTGCAGACTTTATCCCACTCAGCCCGGGGTAGCCGTTCTCCAATTATTTTTCCTTTATTCTGACGGTTTTATCTGTTTCGGAGATTTGTTCTTTTAACTGCAAGGGATAATTATAGCCTAAACAAACTCCCTGAATATTATAGGTCATTCCAAAGTTCAGTATAAAAGTCTGGTGGGAACAAAACTAAACTAAAAAAAAAAAAAAAAAAGGAAACAGCCGGATCAGAGATGGTTATACAATTATAGCTTTTTTTTTTTTTATTATTATTTTTTTTTATTATTTTTTTTTACTACAATACCCTGGCCCAGATTTTAGTCTCTGCAGCTTCTTTAACATAGCTCAGTGGCAGAAAGAGACAACGCTATGGCTCTGCATCCTATCCATTGCACTTCTTTCTGACTAGCATCAAATTTCATTGCTAATCATTTGTTACACCTGCACACTAAAGATGGAGTTATGGTAACTTTAGACCAGGTTAGGGTATAAGCAACACAGTAGACGGGAGCTCAAATTTATGGTACTGCCTTCGAATAATTGCGTGTTTTTGGCCTGTTCTTAATACCTGGCTGGTTAAAAGGTAGAAAAAAAATTGCCGATGCTATATTGTACACGCTATTTTACGAAACACAAGCTGGGAAAGTGAAATTCCCTCTATGAATGTACTGTATTAAGTGGACATAAAGCCAGCGCGCGCTACTGACTTACAAATGCCAGTTATCAATGCACCATCCTCTGTGTTAGCATCAGTACTCTCTAGGCAACTTTATCGTCAATTCTAATAGGATTTACAACTTTATTTTTATATTATAATTTAGCATCTTCGCCCAGGATATCAATTCTAATATACTTTTAACTTATTAGCTTGAAATATCTACACAGATTTTTTATGAATGGAGGACACCTATGATCTGGTGGATGGATTATTTTTTCTTATTTGTTTTTACTTCCTCCGTTCTGTTTTTTAAGCACACACACACACACACACACACACACACACACACACACACACACACACACACACACACACACACACACACACACACACACTTCTCCATATCAGCATCAGTTCTCATCAGCCAAATTAATCATCCATTCTGATTGTCTTTTAAACTCTTTTCTATATAATGCACCATCTTCTCTCGACTTTCCATCAATTCTAGCGTACATTTCACTCAACCTATCAATTTCAAAAATCTGAACTACCTACTCCATATCAGCATCAGCACCCATCAAAGTTCATCAACTCTACTGGACTTAACAACCATTTTTCTTTTATAATTCTCCATTTTCCCTCAAGTTTTCATCATTCTTAGTGTACTTTTCACACACAACAGCTTCTAAAATCTAAACCCCCTCTTCTATATCAACATCAATACTCCCCAAGCAATTCTATCATCAACTCTATCATCCATTCTGACTGGCTCTGGCAAATTATAATCCACCATCTTCACTCACGTTTTCATCAATTCTAGTGCCATCAACTTGAATAATCTTCACAGTCAACTACTTCACATCGGCATCAGTCAAGTTAATCCTCCATTCTAACTGGCTCGCTGGGGGATACGTTACAATAATTGGTAGAGGTGACGCCATTAGTGTGACGCAGACGAATGCCCTGCCATTTGCATACCGTCATTAACAGACTGTGAGAGCGTGAATTATTTGACTCTGTGATCCTCTTTACATATTACCTTCATACAGTAGACTTTGAATGGATGGGGATGGACAGGACGAGAGAGACTGATAGATAGATACGGATAGACAGGGTGTGGGACAGATATAGGTACGGAGAGACAGAGGTGGATCGGGAGATGACAAGGCTTGAACTATGTTTGACTCTGCCCCTCATTAAATATTACACAGACACAGTGGCATGGGACTCTGTGTGGATGGAAAGGGAAGTGAAAAAGAGAGTGGAAGGGCTGCGTGTGAAATATGAGGTTGGAGATGGACAGGGTGACAGATACACAGGGATACAGATGGACTGGTTGAGATAGACAAACAGATAGACGAGGACAGACTTGGACAGGGAGACAGCGAGAGCCTGAACTATGTGCTTTGTGCTTCTCTTTAAAATTACGATGAGACAGGAGGATGAGGCTTTGGATGAGAGAGAGAGAGAGAGAGAGAGAGAGAGAGAGAGAGAGAGAGAGAGAGAGAGAGAGAGAGAGAGAGACTGGTTGGGCAGGAAGAATGAATAAAGATAGATAGGATGATTGATAGATAGAAACAGAGATAGATATACAGATAGATACACAGGCTTGGATGTGAACAGAATGAGAGTATGAATTACACTACACTCTCTGCTTCTCTTTAATATTATATAGATACAATGATAAAACACTTGCAGATTTTGAATATGGGCAGTAATAGGGACTGGCTGGATAAGAAGGGTGATAATAGATATAGACAGACAATGTGGGAAGAAAATATACAGATAAACACAGACAAATATTTAGACTTGGATACGACGAGAGGTTTGGTTGGGAATGGGGGGGGGGAGATATATAAATACAGATACAGAGGATGTGAGACAAAGATAGATAGACAGATAATGAAAAGGGTTAGATAGATAGGCTGAGAGCTGAATATACAGATAGATAGATAGACAGATAGGCTGAGATAAATACAGATAGATTGTAGTCAGGGAGATATGTGCAGGTTAAAAGATATGCAGACAGATAGGTTGAGATAAAAACTGTATACTGATCGGTGCATCGAAATGAAGGAAGACAGAAAAGCTGAGAGATAAGTATACGTAGAGATACATCGTAGTAGTGGAGATTGAGCTGCCAACACATATAACAAAATTCTGTATACGAGACTAAAATATCCCTTCACTCTTCGAACACACGTAATTCTTAATAATAAATAAAGAATCTTAAAATAAAGACAGAGAATGCATCAGCATCTCCACTCAAAATAATTCGATATACCTGAAGCTAAAACACACACACACACACACACACACACACACACACACACACACACACACACACTTACTTTATGAACCTAAACTATCCCCCTATACTTCCAAACACAACTAAATCCACACCAGCTCGTAGGTAATGGGGGGTATCAGCATCTAATCATCCATTAGCCGAGTCATTACAGCCCAGTTAAGCCCATGATCCACTATAGGTACGGCAACAGGTAAAACTGACTGGGAATTAAACACAGAAGCTTCGCAGTAACTCTGATCCCCGATATTGCTCACAGATCCCTACCTTCCCTTCCTAGATTAGACAAAAAATGTATATGAATGAATACAGGAGAGAAGCTTCGCAGTTACTCTCATCCCCGATAATCACACATTTCCACCATTCCTTTCCCAGTTTAGAAAATTTGTGAATGAGTAAGAGAAACACAGAACAGAGGTTTGACATTAATCCACGATATCACTCACAAATCCCCTCGTTGATTAGGGAAATGTGTAAATGAGGATGATTAATACAGAACAGCAGCTTAACAGTACCTCTGATCCACATCATTCGCACATCCGCACCAGTCCCCTCCTTTATTAGAGACATCGTACTTTCATCACGATTACTATACATGTGATAGATTAAAGCCCTATTTACACATGACAGTATTTAAGTCCATATCTGACGGATCGCATCTGTGGGTGACATCATAGTACGTCACGTAAAGTGCTGGATCTCGGATGGATTTGTCCGAGTAATAATGTGAGGAGGATGAAGAATGAGAGACTAACTAGAAGATTGTATGTGAGGAGGGGGAGGCCAAGGAGGAGAAGAAGGGATGGAGTAAAGAGATATATGAGAGAGGGGGGTGTGAGTTGGAGGAAGAAAATCTACAGGACCGGGTGGCACGGAGGAGATTTGTATGTGGCCAACCATTACGAGATTAAGGAGTCGGATAATATAGATATTTTTTTTTTTTATGTGTCCGACTCTGGGCATAGCCTTCACAGCCTGCTCCCAAGGCCCAGTAGTCCTCCTACATACCATACAACTCCACATGTCACCACTTCGGCGCTAACACCCACCGTCCATATTGAATACATGCTAGGGCTGTCTCATACAGGACTGGTGTATTGGTATTAGCGGGGGTATTTTTACGACATGTCAGCGGGTCTTCTGGTAGATCAGTAAAGTCTGTTTTTTTATGAAATTCAAATCCTTAAACTGTTCCCTGCCCCAGCCGGGATTTGAACCTGGGTCCGGTAGGACTGCAGGCCACCATTCTACCGACTGAGCCACCGCCTCCCCCAGATAGGTATGGAGAGATAACATAAGGAAAAGGACTGCGTCAATCCCATTTTGCCACCTTCGGAGCGTAGGAGTCCGAGGCTAGGCTGACAGTAGTCCAGAACATTTAACGGTAAACGACTAACCTAAGCCCCTAGTAGTGTTTGTTGGAAAAACCACTGGCCAGCTCTGGGACTGGAACCTCTGAATGTATGTCGTCGCCCGGTCCGACCCTAGGGCTCTATCACCATGTCACCAGGCGTCTCAGGGTAACAGTGACAACCTAATTGAATCTGACTGGTGCTGGAGAGACTTGAAATAATCTGACTGGCCCCGAATGGATCCGAGCGAACTGAATGGACCAAATGACTTGATGGACCTCACCGAACCTGAATGGACTAAATGGGGCTGAATAGAATTAACTGGACCCAAATGGAACCGACTGGACCCGAATAGACTAAGTGGACTATTGTTACCATCCATATCAACAAATAACGGGTGATGTGGGGCTCTACTATGTACCCCTGTCAACTAGGTGGACAGACGCAACGCAGATGTGGCGTCCATCCATGAACCTACTCGTAACCTCCACACTCTTCCCCAAGGGTCGCTGTAGCAAAGCGCTGTCTTCCACAAGGGAACATCAGTTCACTATATGGGAAAGCCCTGCAGGGTTACTGTTTGCCTGCGGTTGATGGGTTACAGGAAAGCATTAAGCTTGTCACTCAGAGTTACAGGAAGTGGGAAGAAGAGTTAGAAAAGTGACAAGGATTGGGGAAAACTGGAAAGGAGGAAGGCAGACACAGGAATAAGAATAAAACGGTGAGGGAAGAAGTAGGCAACACCACATCGTGTGAGTAGATGGTGGGCGCTCCCACCTACCACCAGGAGGTCTCCCGTAACATGAATGAAAAGTTTACAGTTCATTCACTTAAACTCGGCAGAGATTATCGTCTCTTGCACCCCATTTTCCCATAATTCAATACCAGAATAAAATAATGTTGACGGCGATGCACCCTTTCCAAAGCATTTCTTCGTGGCTAGCACAATATTGTACCGTTAATATAAAACTTAAGATCAGGATTCATAGAGGATATATGGCAATTTTACGCCCACCGTATTAAAACTGAAGATATTCTAGTGAAAGCAGTATATCAAAAAGACCCTTGCACGGAAGGAAATAAAGTAGAAATTAATGAGCGCGGATAGATTTTAGAAAAATGTGTGTGGGAGGGGCGTAGAGGTTCTCTATTGTATGTGGATCCTCAAAACCAAATGCCAGGTGGTCTAGCGGGTTAAGGCTCTCCATCCAATATGGGGCATGAGCGTTTAACTACCAGGGATAACTGGCGTTTACCACTCACATAACATACAGGAATAACGAGCTGATTACTCTCACCTTATACAGTAGCCTATGTCTGGGGTTGGAAAAAATCATAGATTTTTTAAAATAAAAAAATCGATTGTTTATTTAAATTGTTTTTTTTTTTCCCAACCCAGTTTGTGCCTTTGGGAATTCTGTTAAAAGAGTACCATACTGGGTCTTTTATCCTCCCACTTGCTGCAATGCGTCCATTAGGCATGATTATATATCACTGTTCTAATAAACTGACTTACAAAATTGAAAATGATAATGTGAATGGGACGTGGGAGTAAGGCAGTGCACCACAGGCTGGCACTTGTTGGTATGGAGGAGGTTACTCACACTCAGGGTTGGAAAGAATAGCATATATATATATATATATATATATATATATATATATATATATATATATATATATATATATATATATATATATATAATCTGTAGTATTTTATTTAAATCAGATTATTAAATTTAAATTTATTGTTTTACTTTATTGGATTTTTAAAAATTAAATTTATATAATTTTTCACCTTTAAGAACTTTTTTTTTTGGACTAAGCCTTTATCAGTCTTAAATGAAATCATATTTTGGTATCATACATTTACTACCCAAAAGGTGCTATACAACTTGAAAAGACCTGGTGCCGTAAAGGCTTTCCTAACCGAGGCATTTATTGTTATTGTCAAAGAACTTTCTTTCCTCTCTTTTTTAATATTTGCCTTGCAAGAAAAGGCAAACACTGGTGCCTGACTTGACCAAGATCAGTACAGGAAGAGTACAGGTCAAGCAGATTTGATGCATCTGTACAATACACATCCATCACATTCTGTCTTCTTTATTTTCACTGTATTTATATGAAAAAATCCATTTTGATTTAAATCATGATTTTTTAAACTCTGATTTAAATCGATTTAAATCACACGATTGAAATCATTTGATTGAAATCACTAACAACCCTGCCTATATCTGAACTGAGAGCCAGTGTTTTTTTCCCCCACCTCCTTCCCACATCTGTCAAAACGCCTGTAGGAATTCTTTAGTCTTGGGAAGACCTCTCGACAAAAATGGGGCCAGAGTACTGTAGATTTTAGGCCACTTCCAACTCATGATGTCGTCTCATAATTCTTGCTATCTTCAGTCGAATATGTAAACTTTGGAGAAATGAACTGAAGAACTCATTTAACACCTCGTCCACCAGATTAAGGTCTGTTGGCCTCATGAGCTGCGACATTATCCATGACGTCCACCCAAAACTGAAGAAAATCGTACGGCGGGAGTTAGAATCAAATAAGGATAACGTACTGAAAGGGGTTTAAAAGTTACTCCCAAAAACGGGGAAAGGTATGGCGATGACGTGTTAAAAGAAATAAAAGAATAATATAAATGAACAGGTGAAATGAAGTGGCGTATCAGGTACATCAGGAGAAAGTAAAATAAGTGAAAACAAAATCTAGCAGTAGTCCCGCCCCCCTCCTTCCAAAATAAAGGGGCGGGGGGAGAGGTATCGCGCCGCTAATAACACTGGGCATTCTGAAACATGCACAAAGCGTTGTGATATACGGGCACTCCTGTGATGGTACTGCAACTCTTATTCTTAGCATTAATCTAACTTTGTATAACTCAAGGAGTGTGTCTATCTGTCTGTCCGTGTGAGTAGCGCAGCCGAAACTGGAAAGAGGATTGGGATGATATTTGGCAGGTTGGTTGCAGTTGAGCCACAGATGGGCCCATTTCAATTTCATGTAGATTGCAGTTTTATAAGGGTGTGTTTTTATCCCTAATAAACTGTCTCCACTGGCTTTTCATTACGCGGAATGCGTTGGGTGGGGGATGTCTGGCGCGGATGCAGCTTCTCGTCGGTTTTGAGCAACGGGAGAGGTGGCTGAAAAACGGCCCACATCTGAAGTCAAATATGGCACAACACCAAGTTTTCCTTTTATATATATATATATATACAGTATATTGTTGGCATCGATTGCAGTCTGCGTGCTGGACCCGCAAAAACTACTGCAAGCAGATGCGGAGTTTTTGAGCCAGTCTAGTGTAACTGAAACAACTGGCGGGCAGCGGGAAGCATGAATAAATGAATACTGGCCATCATCAACACACAATAATGAAACTCGAAATTTAAATGTAAGACTGCAATCTGGCACCGTAGTCACCGGTGCTATGTAGCGCATTTGGCTGTGTACCAGATTCCCAAAGCGTGACAACTGAACACGAACCAGTGTGGCTGAAACGTCACCCCAACTCTATCTTATCTGGCTGCCGACGCCATGCTGCAAACAAGGAGATTAGAATGAAACGCTCGAGAGACTTCCGCAGGAGTAGGCCTATCGGGCCGCGAAGAACTTGTTAGCTGGCTACTCAAAAATACATGAAACGGTATATCGAGAGAATTTACGTGGTCTGGGGCAGAAAAGTCATAGATCCGCCTGTTGTCTGATGCATTTGATTATTTCCATATACATCATCATCTGTGCCCTCTCCCCTCTGTTTCCAGATTCATGACTCAACCTGTTCAGTACTAGAGTTGTCCCAAGCAAGAAAGGTTTAATGGAAATATTATCAACATTCATGCTCCCGCGATTCACTCTCAGGTGAATAAAATCACTTGGTACTAGTTGGAATAGAATGCAAGGCGTGCTTCGATCATGAGGGAGCCAAAACGAAAATTAAATATATCAAGTGAGTTGAAATTGCGTAGTACGTAGGACTGATGGATCTTAGGGAGCGGGCTACCTCCTGCTGCTGTTAAATGATGATGATGATGATGATGATATGACTGGAAGTGACAACCGTAACAAGCGAAAAAAAGGAATGGTCATGAAACTGATTATCATGATGTTGGTATGACCGGAAATGACAACTGTAATTGGTGGGAATACGGTTATGATGATGATGGTGATGAAGATGATAATGATGATAATATGACCGGAACAGACAATTGTAACAAGTGGAAAAAGGGCCACGATGATGATGATGATGATGATGATGATGATGATGATTGATGATGATGATGATGATGACGATATGGCCGGAAAAGGTAACTGTAACAGGTGGAAAAAAGGCCATGATGACGATGACGATGATAATGATGATGACAATAATAATTATGATGATGAGAGTGGCCTGTTCGTGAAACTGAAAACAAAATCATGTAAAATTCAAAAGAGTCGAAATACAAGAATCACACAGGTCATCAGAAGGGTCAGACTGTAATCAAGTAGCACTCAACTAAACTGAAATTACATCGGTTGTGAAACTGAAACGAAAATCAAGTAATGGACAAATCAGAGTCGAGATACAATAAGTATATGAAAATCAACAAGTCCATCCATCACCCAGTTCTTTGTTGCTCCATCAGGAAAGCTGGGAAGCCATATAGCATTACAGTAATATCAAAAGTATCAGTAATAAATATAATAATAATTCGGTCACTTAAAAAGATCATTGTAAAAAAAAAAAAAATCTGTAAACAGGTATAAACCGTCAAATGGTAGCCACGATATACATTAATTAATCATCGAGTGAATTTTTTTTATTAAAAGAAAAAAGTAAGTGGCAATTAAAAAATGCTAATTTAAAATAAGTTATAGGTGAACAGAGACAGCAACAATAAGGCATTAATAAAACAAAACAAAAATAAAACTGCCACCGCTACTGGAAATTGAAACTAAAACGAAATTAAACTCAGATGGGAGTCAGAGTACAACAACAGTAAACATTAGAGGCCAGGCTTGCACAGTAGTTGAACAGTAGCCTGGAGAAGTACAACACGTAAATAAGGCAATAACTGTAAAGGGTTAGCCAGATCAATACCATGAACCATGTTTGCTTTTACTTGCAGTTTTCAGTGCTCTGTGCTGCTGGAGATAGACGCCTTCACGCAGTGGCACCGATATAACAGGCAGCTCCACTCTTCAGTTATACAGACGTTCCTGTACTCCCTCCCTATCCCCCGAAAGGAAGACTGTGACTACAAATGCATAATTGGACTGCAGTGCACTAAATCTACGGTTAGATGAATCTGGGGCTGTAACTACTACTACTACTACTACTACTACTAGTTGTAGTAGTAGCAGTTGGAACCCTGGACTCATCTGGAAGTGAACTCAGTGGATTGCAGATTGAAGCTGCCCTCCTTCTGCAGTTCACCACCCTCATTTCAAGGAACTGGGGACGTTTGTATAGCCGGGCAGCGGAATTACTCGACTATATCGGTGCCACGGCGTGAAGGAATCCCTTACCAGAACCAAACTCTCTGTTACTGAATAACTATAAGAATGTAAGATGGTGGGGTGCAGGGAAGGAGAGGAGAAAGAGCAAGAATGAGGTGGACAGGAGAAGAAGACCGAGCATGGGGTGGAAAGAAGAAAGGATGATGATTGTGAGATGGATGGGAGGAGGAGAGGGGGCGCAAAAACAAAAGGTGGAAAGTGGATGACTGTGAGGTGGATGGGAGCAAGGATGATGATGATGATGGTGAGGTGGATGGGGTAAGGAAGAGCCCCAGAAATGAGGTGGAAGGGGGCACGGTGAAGCATGGGTGACGATAGTGAAGTGAATGGGAGGAGAAGGAGGGGAAGATCGAGGGGAGGAAATGAAGAGAAAGATCGAAGCTAAGCTGAGATGACGACGACGATGATGATGATGATGATGATGAAAGTAAGGAGGATGGGAGGAGCAGAAGACTGAGAATTAGGTAGAAGAAAGATGATGATTGAAAGATGGATGGGAGAGGACGGAGAGGGAGATCGAGAATGATGATGATGATGATAGTAATGCAGACAGGAGGAGAAGGAGAGGCAGACAGAAAGTGAGATGAGAAGATGGTGATGATAGTAAGGTGGACTGGAGGAGAAGGGGATCAAGCATGAGGTGAAAGGATGATAATGATGATGATGATGATGATAGTAATGTAGGAGAAGGTGAAGGAAAGGAAGAATGAGATGAAAGGATAATAATCATAAGAGTAAGGTGGATAGGAGGAGGAGGAGGAGGAGGAGAGGAACACCGAGAACGAGGTGGAAGGGGGCAGGGTGGAAGATGGATGATGATTGAATGAAGGACCCACAGGTGAGCAAGGATAAGAATAAATGGTGAATTTTATCGTGGCCACTGGATAGACAGATAGATAGATAGATAGACAGATAGATAGACAGATAGGTAGACAGACAGACATAGATACATAGATAGAAAGATGGATAGAAGATATATAAATAGACAGATAAAAGGATGGATTGAAGATAAACATAGGCAGACTACGGGAGGATCTATCTATCTATCTATCTATTGCCAGACGCCTCAATCCAGTTTGGGGTGGCCACAAACAAATCGCCTCCAAGTCGCCCTGTCCTCCGCCATTTCACTGCCCTGCTCCCAACTCACACCCCCCTCTCTCATATACCTCTCCACCCCATCCCTCCATCTCATCCTCGGCCTCCCCTTCCCTCTTCCCCCCTCCACCTCACTCACATACACTCTCTTCGTCAGTCTTTCACCCTCCATCCTCTCCACAAGGCCAAACCACCTCAGTGTGTTCCTCATAACGCTTCCTATCACATCCACATCCACACCACAACGCTCCTTTATATCCTCATTCGTCAGCCTGTCTCTCCATGTGACTCCACAGGCTCCTCTTAAATAACTCATTTCCACTGCTCTCACTCTTGACTTGTGTCCTTCCAACAACGTCCAAGCTTCACTTCCATACGTTAGAGTTGGTATCACAATACTGTCATGTAGTAACTTTTTCACTTCCATGTTCACTTCCCTGTTTGTTATCACTGCTTTCAAAGAACCAGCAACCTTTCTTCCCTGCTGTACCCTTTCAAGCACTTCACCCTCCAAACCTCCATCCTTACTCATCACACTACCCAAGTATTTAAACGTACTCACATTTTCCAATTCCTCACCATCCAACCTCGCTGTACAATCACTAACTTCACCCCTCTCAAAGACCATCACTTTACTCTTCCCTACATTCACCTTTAGATTCCGTTTCTTACACACTCTCCCAAACTCATCCACCAAGCCTTGCAGCTCCCCTTCGTCTTCACTCAACAACACAGTATCATCTGCAAACAACAGTACAGGGAGTTTCCAAACACTATCCTCTCTCACCAGGGCCACTCCAACATCCACTACCCTACCTTGTACCTCTTTTATTACCCCATCCATGTACAGATTGAACAACCATGGAGACATGACACATCCCTGTTTCAACCCAACTTTCAAAGAGAAAAATTCACTTAGTTCACCATCCACACGCACTGCAGCCTTAGCACCATCGTACATACTCTTCACAGCATTCAACAACTTCCCATCTACTCCATATATTCTTAACACTTTCCACAATCCGTGTCTATCCACCCTGTCATATACAGGTACATACATACATAGTGTATATACAAAATGAATCACCAAAGTCTGAACAAACCTTTTCTTTTGGACGTATCGACAAAAAATGCCATATAAAAACAAGAATATTATAGCATTATCTCGTAAAATCTAATAAAGGCAGAATTCCAAAAGCAAAGTAGACACAGTATTTAGAGGTAAGAAGGAAAGGATAGTCACGTGAAAGGACGAATAAAAATAAAGGAAAATAAATTACGGCATTCCACTTAACAACCAAGCGATTTCATTCCGCCACGTGAAAATAAAAGTCGTATGCTTAACCCTGAATTCGAAAAGCGGAAACCAGACCCAGAATTTTGCCTATGAATTTTGAAGTAGGTGATGATGATGAAGCGTACCTGTTCTTCCTATATGGCTGCTGACTGCACTGTGTAATATGGGATGCAGGCTAACCATACGTAATAACCACAGGTGTTCCACAAATGACCTTTAAAAACTAGAGGTATGCACTCCACCTTCCGATATAAGTTTAAGAGTACGACCATGAAAGCCTGAGAATATTAACAGAGGCATTATTAACTACCTGAAGATCGGAACAACTCTAGCATTTTATTTAATCTCATACAAGGCGATTTCATTCCGCCAACGTTAAATGGGCTACAGATATAAAGGGTTACGCTGAGTTTGCTTTCTCACTTACCTTCTATGGCAAAACACAATCCCTTCACACACGAGCAGAAACTAACACTCAAACTTTACGAGTTCGGAATGGAAGACAAAAATATCCCAAACTATCGCCCTCTGTCCAATACTGGGCAAAGAAAGGAAGAGAGAGAGAGTGTGTGTGTGTGTGTGTGTGTGTGTGTGTGTGTGTGTGTGTGTGTGTGTGTGTGTGTGTGTGTGTGTGTGTGTGTGTGTGTAACATTTCAACCCGCCTCCCACAAGAAAATCCCCCGCCCTTGTCTCTCCGATATTCTTTCTTGCTCTTCTCACTCTTTTTGTTGAACTTGAGCTCGCGTGTTGTAGTGACCCTCCCCCCTTTCCTCATCTACTTTTCTCTAACCCCTTCACTACGAAAGCCTATCATAAAGTGAACAGAATCTGACAATGTCACACACCTCAGCCTCACTTTACACAACTCAGCCTGGCACACCTCGTCTTCACACAGCTCCACATAACACTTTTATTGTGCACATTTCCAGTGTGGGTAAAATATCGTATTCCTTGTGAAGATAACCCAGAACGATACATCAAACGCTACACCCTGTGCCCGTCACATTAATTTTAATCTCACCTGAGTTCCCGGGTCCCTCGTGTGTCCTCACTTACGTATTTCGGACCTAACCTAATTGGCACAAAATTCTGAAGCCACTTAGTGAGTGTGGCAGCTTCGGGGTTGAATGGCAAGTTGAAGTGGAAATATTATGCAACCATTTCGGGCCGACTTGACAGTCCCCCCTTCTTCCTAACTGGATCTGCCTATTTGTTTGTTTATCTATATATCCACTCGTATACAATATACTGTATCTATATCTGTGTATGTATGTATGCATCTGTATGGAGTTTACTACTGTACTCAGTTACGACATTCAACACAAGGGTGACAAGTGTTATGTGCGTTATGTTATCAATAAACTCTAGCCTTCCCTTGGATGTAAATCTTTAAGGATCCAATTCGACTGGGGCGTCTTAATCCGCTGGACCACCAGGTGTCATATCTGTATCTAAAATAAAGGGTCACTTGCCGTCAAAAATAGGAAATATTGTGCAGTACAGTATTCTTGTTCGCATTGGAAACTTCGTAATGTCTTCCCTTAGCCATTCAATTTCCATCTCATAACTTGCATTCCCTGATTATGTTATGTATGTACTGCTTAGCATCGGCACAGTTTGCATCAATAACATACAAGGTTTCTAAGTTGTACCGTGTAAAATAAATCGTTAACAAAAGAGGCGTGACGAAATGTCTCGAGGCTAAATATACCGGTAAATGAAACCTACAGAAGAAACTCTTGCTACTGATGAACATGTAGCCTATATTTTTTCTTTTGCGCTTTGAATTCGCATCTCTCAATTCTTTGGTCCTTTATCTGACCCTAAGCATAAGCTATTCCCTGAATCCCAGCAGTCCTAAATGCCATACACCACAGATATGTAAACAAAGATGTCGCACGGGGAGGCAAAACATGCGTCAGCTTGGCGCCATGTTGGAAAGGTTGAGTTTACGTCGTCTGCTATGGACTGCTCTACAATTCTACCGCCTTTAACTTCTCTTCAATGCCACAGTGTTGCACTAACAAGCGAATAATTGGCACCAGACAACGGGGGAATACTTTTCATGGGTAAGTATATACACTTTGTACTATAAAATCAATACAAACGTCGTACAGCCCTGCACTGCTCAGATTGATGCATGCAGACGTGCAGTACTTCCACACTGAGTTCAGCTGTAATATACACAAAGTAGTCAGTGTGAATGACAGCTGACTTCATCACGTTTGACAGTACCACAATGCATTCAATCCTATTTCACTATGGTAATCAGCGTACAGTTCTTAGATTCTCATGTACTGAGCCATGTAAGTGCAAGCACGAATAATTGTCAGGTAAAGGTCAAGAACGCCCTCGCCACCTCACTTTCCTTTTTTCTTGTAATTTTTTGTTGGGATGGCACTGCGCATACATTATGCAAGCAATATTAGAGTATGGTGAATATGTTTGTAACGTATTTACTCCAGAAAAGTAATGCTGGGTCACAGTAGTGTATTTTCTGGTGAAATGACTACCCTAACACAACATGACCATCTATGAACCTACCAATCTCAGACGTTCAGCATTTCCAAGGTCATCTGGGGACTTATAGTTCTATGTTTATTTCAGTTCTTAAGATTCTACCCATTATCTATGAAGCCTTTAAAATTTCTGTGAAACTTTCTGCAAATACTTCATCCTCCCAAACAAAAATTTTGGGAACTATGTTCCCAGGTTCTGATACTTCTTCCGCCTCTGTTTTCCCCTAAAATCTGATATATAATTCATTAATATTGTCAGAAGAACAGTCGGAGTAAAAAAGTTGTTTCACGAGCCAGTGTTGATGGAGGTAAATAAAGTCTACCATCACTGACTCCCTGACAACTTTTAACACTTATTGTTCCTCCTCCACTATAGACAACTTTTCACGCAGGCTGTACACATGATTGCAGCCACCAAGACGAATCTTTTCTTCAGAGGTGCAGATAGTTTTCAACGTTGAGGGGTTAGATTATAGCCCTCATTAACCCCCCTTCACTGCCAGATATCTTTCCTAAGATGAATTAAATCGTCTGGGGAGAAAAAAAAAATAAGACGCCGTAGGGTGAAAGAGTTATCTCTTTGTTGCTGTGGATGTATGCAGATATTTTGTTCACCCATTCACCAGACAATATGGTTTAGATGAAGACAGTTCTAGCAGTATGAAGATTCACAACTATATCGATTAACCCTTTAGCATCAATGGACGCACATACCACTGTTCTCGTACCTAACTGATTGCGAGGTTTCGTAACACGCTTCTTTACCGATCTATTTTACATATTACGCCACAATGTCCGCTTCTGTGATACTGATGAAAATGATGTCACTACTGAAGAGATACTTGGACAAAACCGTCTCCGGCTGAACTCTCACGCTCAATCCCGCCATACACCTACTTTCTCCTAAGGACCTGCATTTGACCACTTTTCCCCTGTGGACATACTTTCCCTCATATAAATACTTTCCCTCATGGACTCACTTTCTCTACTGAGGTATTTCCCCCGTGGGTCAACTACTATGGATCTATTTTTCCTAACTGAATCTTTCCCCTCTTGGACCTGTTCTCTCCATGAACCTATTTCCCTCCCATAGGGAAACGTTGAATCCCTACATAATGCTATTTAACCCATAGACCTATTCCCCCCTTGATGAAACAGTGAATACATACATGGACCTAGTTTCTTCCATGAATCAATTTTCTCTCTATGAGGAAACACTGAATCCCATCATGGACCTTTTCTTCCCATGGACCTGTTCCAAAAATGGACCTATATACCCCAAGGACTTATTCCCACTAGACATATTCTCCCAACCACCCATCCAGGAACCCATATAGGCTACATATCCCTTCATCCCAGTGTTGTTTGTCTCAGTAGTTTCACGATAGTTAAGTATTTACGCATGCATGCACGCTCGCCCGCGCATATGCACCCTCTCTCTCCCTCTCACACACACACACACACACACACTTTGTCAATCGGCTATAAAATTAAAATGATATCAAATCGTTACGGCAAGCTTCGCCGTGCATACAATCACCCAGGCAACGAGATCTCCTGTCAGTTCCTTAGTCTCATCAACTCCTGTACTTCACTTTCTTCCTACCACCTTCTTACTCACAACGAGTTTACAAGTGTCACCAATATACCGTCCTTCCTTCTCTCCATTTGCTATACGAGACAATACCTAAAACCTCTTCGCTTTGTGTTTTAGAAAGTAAGGATATCAAAGGTAAAGGTATTTTCACTGTTGAAGATATTTTCAGGTATATAACCTTGTATCTAAAGACATCACTGTATTTACATTAAGTATACTCTTATACTTACAACTTTGTAGCACGGCAAGAGAAGATCACCACTTACCTGCAAAAAAAAAAAAAGAAAAAACGGATATAATTAATATGGGAAAGTTATTGTGTACGGTGCTGTAAACTACACCAATAATAATAATAATAATAATAATAATAATAATAATGTTAACTAATAAATACAACAAGAGTTATAATACAGATGTTCTTTATTTCAATCAGTCTCTTCTTCCATTCCTTCCAAGCATTCCTATTATAATGTCTTGGTCTTCATCTCCTCCTTCTTCCAAATACCCAAGTCTCAAATAAACCCACATCTAATTCTCCCTCTCCATTCGCTCCATCACGCACAGATTAATAAAACACTCCAGTCAAGATATTGTGCCTTCATTATTCCACAGTCCCGCTTCAGAAAGAGAGAGAGAGAGAGAGAGAGAGAGACGACACTACAAATTGGACATCTAACATCCTCTACTCCTTAAAGTTTGGTGCTGAAGGTCGGAGGACAAAAGAAGGATGAACTGGGTGGAGAGAAGTTTGTGGGGGTGGAGAGAAGTGGGTGGGGGTCGAGAGAAGTGAGTGGGAGTCGACTGAAGGGAGGGTGGAGAGAAGTGGGTGGGGGACGTGGAGAAAAGTGAGTGGGGATGAACAGAAATGGATGGGGGTGGAGAGAAGGGGTGAGTGGGGTGCGCTGAGAGAAGTGTGTGGGATGGGTGAGGTATATGTGAAGAAGTGGGTGAGATGGAGCAAGATGGTGATGGGTGGTGCAGTAAGGCGGCTGGAGCACACTCGCTGAAAAAGAGTGTTGTTTGAGATGCGGCGTTTGCACGGAAACATATCTCCTTAAAGCTCGGTGCTGGGAGAAGAGGCAGAAAAAGGGGTGAGTGGACAGAGAAGAACAAGCGGTGGGTGGTGAGGCGAGGGAGGTGAAATACGCCCTGTGAAGATGGACATTTTTGGCCGCTTTGAGATAGGAGACGGACTCCTTCAAAACTAATCCCAGGAGCAACAACATCAGGTAAACAAGCATCGGTCAGCCTGAAATTCCCTGCTGTCTCACGTGGCAGGTAACAGGAAATTAAGTATAAGCCGCTCTCATACGCTTTACGACTCGTGATGCAGGTGAGACGGACGCCATCTCGTCGAAGGTGATAAATAATTACTCTCAGCTACAGGTAACTTTTTTCACTGTAAATCATTTTGATCTGTGCAATTTACCCACTCTAACCGGAGGACGAATCTTACTCTCCTCCTCCTCCTCTTCTTCTTCTTCTTAATATTCTTCTTCTTCTTCTTCTTCTTATTATTATTATTATTATTATTATTAAGATTATTTATTATTATTATTATTATTATTTTATCGCCCGTCTTTAGAAGGCTGAGCGATAATGTTTTTGCCTGCCTCTGTGTGTGTGTGTGTGTGTGTGTGTGTGTGTGTGTGTGTGTGTGTGTGTGTGTGTGTGTGTGTGTGTGTGTGTGTGTGTGTGTGTGTGTGTGTGTGTGTGTGTGTGTGTTTTCCCATATCTCATGAACGGCTTGAGCTATCAACATGAAACCTTCAGGGTATCAAGATATGACCAAAATCTTGGCCGAGTTCGAAAATGGGCACTCGGGGTAAAGGTTAAGGTCACCAAAATGGCTGTCAAAGGTCAATTAGTTTTTATGGCCCGCCTTTAACACCATTACATCTCATGAACGACTTGAGCTATCAACATGAAAGCTTTAGGGTGTACAAATGTGGCCAAAATCTTGGACTTGCCCAATAGCATATTCTGGCGGGCGATTAGCATTCGGATCCCAAATGCTTTTTCTTTCATTATTACTACTACTACGACTACTAGTACTAGTACTACTACTACTACTACTGAATTTAATACTATTTCTAATCTAGACGATTTAATCTGGCCTAAAGAAAAAACTTTTCAAACCAGAGGGACTAGATATAGGCTTCATTAATCTTTCCAATAATAGACGTTGTTCCTACATTAATACAATCGCCTGGACTTAGCAGTAACAACAGAAAATGTCCAGTGGTTGAAGTAGTTACAATCATTTCACTTTAAAGTTACCTAAAATTGCCGTCTCTCCATCTTCAGAGCTGAATGGCAGCAAAAGAGTAAAACATGAATCTGATACCAGTCATCAAGAAGTGGTATGGAAAGGATGCAGAACCATAAAACTGACTTTTTCTAACACTGAGCTACCTACGTGAAATAAGCTGAATGAAACGCTGAGAACTCGATGGGTCCCGAGCTGCCGATGCAAACCTTCGCTCGGTATGCCTCCTCCAAGCCTTGCACACGGACTCGACACACAACCACCATGACTCTACTGACCTAATCAGTTCATCTCCCCTTCATACTGTATCACTGACAAAATTTTAATCGAAATCCGTCGAGGGGTTCAGATATCACGCCCAGAAGGATAAACGAAGTCGACCCCACATGACTCTGAACTTTGACCCTTTGATCTAGCCCACCTAATAAGTTCATCATCACCTCATACTGCATCACCGAAAAAAAATTGGTGGATATCCGTCGATGAGTTCAGGAGACATCGCGCCCACAAGTGTTACGGACACACAGACGTATGCACGCACGCACCCACGCACACACCCACGGACTGACCAATCACTTAATGCCTCCTCCACCACAGACAGGCAGAGGCATAAAAACGACGAAAATCCTGGCCAGGTTAAGGTGAAAGAATTATAACCTATCCTGGTGTCCGCCGCCCAACCACCCGACCGTCCGCAACCATCCGCCTCCCTCGATATTTCTCCAGCTTCCCCGGCTCGGCTCTGCACCGGAAAAGGAATCCCAGCCATATTGGAACTGGGCGATAACGTAGCCTAGTAGCAGCTCCATCGGCCGGTGCGGTGTGGCCACTCGTCTTGCCTTTACAACTATTGCCTCTCCCTGCCTCCCTGTCACCGCCCTATCTCTACCCATCCCCTGCACACATAAACAACGCAGTATTACACACACAGTACAATATTACACATAAGAGTACAGTGTTAAATCTTGCAGTGCAACATTACATCTAACAGTAAAGTATCACCTGTGGAATATTACACCCACAGTACAATATTACATCTGACAGTACAGAACTAAACTAATGGCACGGTACTAAACCCTCGGTACAATATCACATCCTGGCGTAAAGTATGTAACCCTTGCAGTACAATATTACACCCACAGTACAGTCTTAACCCGAACAACACGGTATTACATTCAGGTACAATTTCTAACTACAATACTAGTAGTACACTATTATACCCAAAGTAGAGTATTACATCTAGCAGTACAGTATTAAACCTACAGTATAATATTACATATAAAAGTATTACACTTAAAAGTGCAATATTATATCTGGCAGTAGCCTACAGCGTTAAATCAAGCAGTACAGTATTATAAGAAGGAGAGTACAATATTACACCCACAGTAGGCTACATATACAGTACAGCATTACGCCCACAGTACAATATTACTACCGCAGTACAGTATTACTCCTTCAGTACAATACTACACCCACAGTACAGTATTACATCCAATGTACACCCAGAGTACAATATTACACCAACAGTACAATACTACACCCACAGTACAGTATTACACCCACAGTACAGTATTACTCTCACAGTGTACCCAAAGTACAGTATTACACCCACAGTACAGTATTACACCCACAGCACAGTATTACACCCACAATACACCCACAGCACAGTATTACACCCACAGTACATTATTACAGCCACAGTACACCCACAGCACAGTAGGCCTATTGTACCAAGCCTCGCCAATGTTTTCGTCTTTAATCTGTCCAGGGATCTAATATGAACAAATCTATTATTCCGACCTGTTTCTACTCAGCTCTCCCTCGAAGGCTTGAAGTTTACAGGATTTTCTTCTCTGCACTGAAATACTGAAATTCAATAGTCGTACATTTCAGTTCTATGGCGAGTTTTCACATTTTAGTTCTGACACCAAGGAACATTTATTTCTTTATTTATTTTTTCTGCAGCATAGTTCTAGTGTATATTTGGGTTCGCGAAGGCTATAGCTTTTCCCTCCAACTCAAAAATCTCTTCTCAACTGGGTGAAAACAGTTCGAATTAATTTAAAATAGACTTAATCAATGCAGATCAAAAATTCTTTCATCAACTGAATAAAATCGAGTGTAAATACTAAAAATCTATTTAAAAAATGATCCCTCCGGCTCGAAAAGTCTCTCCTATTATGAAAAAATTTATCTACGTATAGTCAGAATGTAATAATAATAATAATAATAAAAATAATAATAATAATAATAATAACACTAATACACGTCATCTCTTTGCCTGATTTATCTCCTTCATTAATATGATTTAATGATTCCATTCTCGACAGCATCAGGCGACTTTCTTTCAGTTTGGAGAGAACTTTCGAAATGGACATGAGTCATGTAGATTTCTTTTCAGTCCCGTTCCTGTGAGAGTTTTTCAAAAATTAAGCAAAACTTTGTAGAAAACAGAAAGGAATAATGGAGAAAGTATATCGTCGAAGTGGTGTGTCACTCACCAGTTCAGTACGTCTTGTATTATTCAGTTGACGCTGCTGGGGGATTTGTGTGTGTGTGTGTGTGTGTGTGTGTGTGTGATAACGCTATTTATTTTAGAGGCCTGGTTATGTTTTTCTTTTAGTTTTGTGATATTCTCTATTAAATCTCCAGGCAGATGTTCCTCTCTTTTTAATTTTAATACTCTATGGCTTTTCCGACTCACTCTCACCTGAATAATATCACCTGGCGTTAGGTGGAAGAGAAGACTTAAGTTGTCCTGGCTTTGAAAGGGTTAAAAGAAAAGGCTTTTATATTTCAGTGAGTTTTATCGTTGAGTTCATATTAGGTATTTCTTCCTTTTTTTTTCTTTTTTTAAGAACTGAAGGCAGGTGAAATTATTATTATTTTTTCAGTCCTTTCATCCCGAGGACGCATTTTTTTTTTACCTTTTTTTTTTTTATACTACCAGATGAGCTTATTCAAACCAGACAAGCACCCACGAAGTGAGGTGCAGAAGAGGGACGCCTTCATGTGGTGGCACCAGGTGGCTCCTCTGCCTGGTTTTTAAAAACGTCACTCAACTCCCTCCCCATCCCCTGAAAGAAAATAGGAAGATCGCAGGCGAAGGGCGCGCGCGCACACACACACACACACACACACACACACACACACACACACACACACACACACACACACACGAGACGACAACTTCTGCAGCTGTCACTGGCGTAGGCAAAAATGTAACTCTAGTTATTTCACCTTAATTTGGCCTAGATTTTCGTCCTATTGCAGCTTCCTTCACGTAGTTCAGAGGCAGAAAATAACAATGTATCAGCTCTCCTTTCTGTACCACTTCTTCGTGACTAGCATCAAATTCTAGTGTCAAACTGTTGCTACAACCCGGGATTTAAGACAATAAAATTAAAATTTTTAGACCAAGTTAAAGTGACAAAGGTATATACAGGCAGTTCACAGGTACATAACAATTAACATATCCGTTTACTAAACATAATTCTAAGAAAAATTACTGTTTGTGACCAGCATCATACAAGGTTCGATTTCAGAAAGAAAAAAAAAAAAAATCTCGCTCGGTGAATGATAAAAATCGAGCAACGAAATATAATACAAATAAAAGTTTCATAAAATAATGTAAAATACGTCGTTAAGAAAGAAAAGAAAAAACATGAATTTTACAGTAAAATGTAACCCTTGGTTTTATGTAACTACTGAAAATATTTCTTTACCAATTAAAAATTATATATATATATATATATATATATATATATATATATATATATATATATATATATATATATATATATATATATATATATATATGATAGAACAGTTGATTTTCCAAAGTATTGAACAAATATCTCCTGACAGAATACAACATTCAAATAAAACAAGACAAAAAA
Organism: Coenobita brevimanus; assembly: GCF_032717465.1. NCBI lineage: Eukaryota > Metazoa > Arthropoda > Malacostraca > Decapoda > Coenobitidae > Coenobita > Coenobita brevimanus. Next base: position 43,686,197 of record NC_136958.1, on the reverse strand, counting down.
AATGTGATACACTGCAAAGCCTCCAAAAAATTATGAATAATACCTCGCTCACAGAAAAAGAGAAAAGATTAAACACGAACCAGAGAAAAGCGGGACGGGAAAAAAAAAAAAAATCCCGTGGGTCCACAATACTTTCGGGCGAATGCTAAATGTTTTGTGAAAGCCGACGGTCCAGTCTACTTCCCTCCTATTCTTCGCCCTCAAGGCGTTTATATTTGCTGAGTAAACTCTCAGGCGCGTTCCTAGTGACATCTGGTGGGAGGGCCGGAGAGCTGTGGCCTGAGGAAGTGGGACTCTTCTGAAGGATAACAAGTTTTCATTTTTTTCTTTGTTTTTAAGTCTTTGTGTATGGTCTCTCTCTCTCTCTCTCTCTCTCTGACAACTGGTGGGACGGCCAGAGAGCTGTGGCCGGAGGATCTACGACTCTTCTGAAGGACAACCATTTTTTTTTTCTTTTTCAGCGTTTAGGGATCTCTCTCTCTCTCTCTCAGTTGTCGCGATGTCTTTTTTTGTACCTTATTCAGCTTGGGCAAGACTTTTCGGCCTCTAGACTTTAAACAGCGCCTTCATTAATCATCATTCTAATTTTTCATCATTATTATGCCTCTTTTTTCCCAGGGGTGAGACAGGGTTAAAAAAAAAAAAAAAAAAAAAAAGAGAGAGAGAAGAGTTCAGAAAGCAAGGTAAAAGAAAGGGGGAAAAAAAAGACAGGGGGAGAACTAATCACCAGCATGATCGGTGAAATAGGCCACACACTCTTTCACTTCATCAATCCCATCTTCAAAACCCGTCTCTCTTTCAGCTAAATAAAATCGCTCTGGTATAGTACTGAAGAGGCCAAGACTCCAGATTTATAGGACCAGCTCGCACTTTTTGTTGATGCCTTTAAAAAAATCTGATAAAACTCGGACCTAATCTAAAGATGCCCGACAACACCTGAAGTTCTCTGAAATGAACTGAAGAGAACAAACTGGGCTAATCGGACCTCAAGGCGACCAGATCTTCTCTAACAAAGTCCGATTGGATATGAAGGATATACAAGATCTCGACTAAATTTGAACGGGCCTCATTAAGCTGTCTAAGAGGAGATTAAGTGCCTGAATGGACCTAACGAGACTTAAATTGGTCTGGCTGGAAGTGAAAGGACCTAACTCGAACTAAGTGGACCTAACTGGGCCTGAGTGGACCCAGCGAGACCAGAGTGGACCTGAACTGCACTGGAATGACCTACCTGGACCGAAATGGATGTGAGAGGCCTGACTGTGCAGTAGGGGATCAAAATTCACCTACTATTTTACTGCATGCCCGTCACTTTCTTGTTTCACGCATCATTTCAAAGAGGATCACCTATGGGCACAGAAACATATCAAGCCTCTCTCAACCTAGGAAAATTAGTCAGGAGAGGAAAGTGCCAGAAAATGTGAATATATGAGAAGTTCTGCTGGAGAAACACACCAAGCCTCGCTCAGCTCAGGAATATTAGCCAGCAGTGGAAATTTCGTGAGGGGAGACGAAATCTTAGGCAAACTTATGAGAAGAGGCGAAATCTTAGGCAAACTTATGAGAAGAGGCGAAATCTTAGGCAAACTTATAAGAAGAGGCGAAATCTTAGGCAAACTTGTAAGAGAAGTTGAAATCTTGGGTAAACTTATTAACAAAAAAACTGAACCTGGAGCTGAGCTGCCGAAGCTGACTGGAACTAAGAGAACCCCAGGTATATTTAATTTGTTCTGCTGAATCCAGATGACGTCCTTGGCCCTTATTCTCGTCGGGTAAGGAGGTTCCCAAGCACCCCTTCCTTAGCGAATTATTTTTGGATGTGGCTGGTTAATATCCCTTAGTTTAGTACGTTGTTATGCTGAGTATGGCGATGTCAGAAAGATTTAGATACTGTACAAACAGAATACGAGAACTGGGTGTAATAAGTAAAATAAATCGTTTAGGGAAAGATGTTAGGGAGCTCCCTCATCCGACGATATACGGGTCCTCCTTACTTTATTCTAGTTGCTTTCACATTTTTTTTTTTCCAACTTGGAGCATACCTACAGTAGTGAAGGGGGTTAAGGGAGTAACTAATTTCTTCCCGTTCGAAAACTGATCTACAGAGCTGAATAAAATCGTCCGGAGATAGCAGGAATAAACAAAAATGCATCATCGGACTGAAGGAATGTTAACCCTCTAATCCCGGGGACGTCCCTATAATTATATTCTTGTCATCAGACGATTTGACTCAGGGAAGGAGTGGCTTTTCAAGGTGAAGGGGCTTGATACTGCCTCAACCCCTTTAGTCCTCTGGTGTATTTTATTTAACTTATTCATAATATCTCCAAACGATTTCACTCAGCTTACGAAAGATATATATTAGCAAAAAGGCATATAAAATTACACCTTCCCCCCCACGATCGAAAAGTCACCCATTAACTGAACAAAATCGTCTGAGGTGGGAAAAATGCATGAAGAAATAACCACGAGACTGAAGGGGTTAATCTATCCTTTCCTCAGCTGAATAAAATCGTCTTATGAGGCAAAAATAAACCAAAGAGGACGTCACCATGAATGAAGGAGTTTCCCCCTTGTGTTCAGTAACGTATTTATATGGTTTATTTCTCGCTGCCACCAGACGATTTTTTTTATTAAAGTTAGGAAGGATTTATAGGAGTGAGGGGGATTACTTAGGCTGTATATAATCCCTCTAGTTAGGAAAGATTATCTTAATGTCAATATAGCTGGCTGGAGATGGCAAGACTGAAATAACATATTAACTCATCGGAAGGAGGTATATTTCTCTTCAACTGTTACTTAATCCTTTCTCTCTCTCTCTCTCTCTCTCTCTCTCTCTCTCTCTCTCTCTCTCTCTCTATCTCTATCTCCCTCTCTCTCTCTCTCTACCTTGATGTGTACCTGAAGTGGTGAGCCTAAATCACGCCAAAGTGGACTTGACGATGTAAGTAGGCCTGAAGTTACCTAAGAGGAGCTGAACTGATGTAAATGGACATCACGATACAAGAGGACCTGAACTGATCTAAATGGGTCTGAGTTGATCTAAGTGGACCTGAAGTGATTTAAGTGGACCTGACGAAATAACTGGACCTGAATTGGCCAAACTGGTCCTGACGAAATAAGTGGACGTGAATTGATCTACGTGGACGTGACGAAATAAGTGGACCTGAATTGATCTAAGTGGACCTGAACTGACCTAAGTGGATCTGAATTGATCTAAGTGAACTTGACGATATAAGTGGACCTGAATTGATCTAAGTGGACCTGAATTGATCTAAGTGGACCTGAAGTGATCTAAGTGGACCTGACGTGATCTAAGTGAACCTGAAGTGATCTATGTGGACCTGAGCTGATCAAAGTGGACCCGAATGAATTGAAGTGGACCTAAATTGATCTATGGGGACCTGAATAACCTAAGAGGACCTACATTGATCTAAGTGGACCAGAATTAATCTAAGTGGACATTAATTAATTTAAGAGGACTTTAATTTGATCTAAGTGAACATAAATTAATCTAAAGAAACCGAAATCAATCCATGCTTATCTTTCTAAGTCTGCAGGACGGTATTCTAGTACGGTCAGGAATCTTACAAACACCTCTCCTTTACCGATTTATTTCAGAATTTGCTCTGTTACTACATTCCCGTGTGTTATTCATGCAACCCAAGTCGATACTGAAAAGACATAAGAGGTAAACCAGGGGATATGAATGAGCAGTTTGGAAAATAAATCGCTAAGGAAGTGGTGTTAGGGAGTCTCCTTACCCCACGAGAATACGGGCCTAAGTGGCGTTGAGGACTTAGTATCCCCTCTTTCTCAGCAAAATATTTCTAAACTACACCTTTTTTATACTGTACGTTACTGAGGCAAATTCTGTTGGTGAAAAAAATATACAAACACCATTAAAAGTGATGTAATGCGCAGATAAATCGCTAAAGGGATGTGTTACGAGGCCTCCCACACCTAGCTAAATCAGAAAGGGTTTAATAGTAGGCTACGTGGACCAGCCCCTCCTTGGACGGGATATGCTGTAACTAAACATGGAGTTGGATTCTCAAACACATCTATGACCGACTCCCACTCGTACCTTGTATATATTTTCATGAGAAGACCTAGACGCTAAAATATAATCTGCACTCTCTCTCTCTCTCTCTCTCTCTAACTTGGTGGTGGTAGGTGGAGGCGCCCATTATCCACACACTTAATGTAGTGCCGCTTGTTTCTTCCTTCACCATTATCATTCTTTTCTGAACTTGCCATCTTCTCTTCCTGTTTCTCCCATCCTTCCTTCTTTTTATTACTCCTCTTTCCACCTAAGGCGGCCCTACACTAAGTAACAAGCCTAATGATTTCCTGTGACCCAGGAAACCATTTACATCGCTGGGTGGGAACCCTATAGGAAAATAACGGTGTGATGTGGAGGCTACTATGGTGCCCCTGGTAACTGGATGGAAAGACGCAAATGCGGCGTCCATTCTGGAACCAAACTTCCACACTCTTCTCCAAGTCTTTCTGTGGCGAGGCGTTGTCTACCGCAAGGGAACTTCGTTTCACCGCACAGGTCGGCCCTGCAGGGCGGATGCTTGCCTGCGGTTGATGAGGCTGCTCGACTGGACAGACCTATGCTACTCAACTACAATTCTAATTTGGTCTAAATCCCATCAATCCACCTTGAATGCTGAGCGAAACAGATTAACACTATATTATGACGTTAGTCATCAAGAAGTGCTATGGAAAGGATGTACAGCAGAGATGTAGTACTGTCTGTTTCTGCAACTGGAATGAGTATTATACGGCAGAAGGACAAAAATCTGGGTACAGTAAAATAAAAAGTTAAATCCAGTCACAAGTTGCGTCTGGAAGTTGGTCATAATTGTGTGTGAGAATGTCCCCCTATAGAAGTTGCCTAAAATACCCACTGGAGCAGTTTGTTGATAATTAGGTCATACAGAAATAACAATGCGCCATTTTGACTGTTATAATGGTTATGCTGGCTTAAAGATACGCTGGCTGACGGTTGAGCCGGCTGACAGCTGTGCCAGTTGACACTTACGTTGGCGGAGAGTTACGTTGGTTGTCAGTTATGCGGTTACGTCGGCTGACTTATGCCGGTTGACATGCCAGCTAATGGTATATGTCAACGGTTATGCAAAGTAACAGTATGAGCCGACTGTCAGACAAGTTAACGGTATATACAGACTCACTGTTATGATTGCAACACCTAAACCAACGAACGCATCAGTTTTAATTTGTTTCTGTTACCATCACGCGATTTTCTTTAACAAAACAGAGATCTCTCGACCTCCTCCAGTACACTGACGTCCTCTTAAATTCTTCGGTCAAATCACGTCATTTCTTAGTTCGTTCTTGCTAATTTCTGAGGATTTTATTCAACTTATAAAAGATCTCTCGTATGGACTGGGTTAATGATGAAATCTGTATCACCTCCCCCCGCCAGTAGAAAAATGTTTGATCTTAAACTAAATAAACCAAGCTGATAGTAACAAGAATATACTGTAGTCCTTTCATCTTAACTTGGCCTAGAGAGTTGTCATTCTGCAGCTTATTTCACACAGCTCAGTGCAAAAATATGACGATAGTATGGCTCAACGTCCTTTCCTTGGCACTTCTTCATGACTAGCACAATATTCTAGGATTAACTTCTTGGTATAACTCAGCATTCAAGATGGGATGAGGGTAATCTTAGGCTAAGTTAAAGTAAAAAAAGGTATAGAAAACACGTCATGGGATTCAAGGTGTTATGTTGCTCTTCTTATCACCATCTTTGTTTCACTGAGATTAAGAGAAACCTATCGTATGTAAGAGAAATTTATCGCATGTAAGAGAAACCTATCGCATGTAAGCGAAACCTATCGCATGTAAGAGAAACCTATCGCATGTAAGCGAAACCTAATGTAAGAGAAACCTATAGCAAATAAGACATGAATAAATTAATGAATGAATAAAGGAAGGAAGCAGGGAAGGTGGGGAGAAAAAAGAAAAAAGAAGGAGGGAAGGAGGAAAGGAAGGAAGGAAGGAAAAAAGAAAGGAAGGAAGGAAAAAAGAAAGGAAGGAAGGAAAAAAAGGAAGGAAAAAAATGTTGGATGCAATGAAGGAGAAAGGAAAGATAAATGGAAGGACAGAGGGAATAGTGGAAGAAGAGTGTGTTAGGATGGAGGGAGGAAAGACTGGAAGGAACTTTGGAAAGAAGGAACGAAAGGAAGATAGTGAAAGAAAGATATGAAGGAAGGAAAGAAAAAAGGATGGAAGGTAAAAAAAAAAAACAGGAAGGAAGGAAAGAAGGAAATTCAGTGTTGAAATGTTATGGTACAGAACGGCATTGCTTTTGAAAATATTGTGCGTGTGTGTGCAGTAAAAAGGCCAATACAGGTGAACTGCATTGGAGCGACACAAAGTTATACACACACACACACACACACACACACACAAGCACACAGACATGCACAGACACTCACCCCCCCCTCTCTCTCTCTCTCTCTCTCTCTCTCTCTCCATCTATCTATCTATCTATATAAAATACACCTTTTAACCTACATACATGCACACGCTTTCACATAAATTTAAAGTCAGGCCAAATGGGCACTATTTCCTCACACACACACACACACACACACACACAATCACACACACACACACACACACACACACACACACACACACACACAAAGGGGCGGTGTGTGAGTGGCAGTGAGGTGGAAATGTTGACAAAGATAAAGGCTGACTCTGTTTACTTCGACCCGCCTGAAAACTTTCCACCCCACCTCACACCAGCGCGGGCCGAAGGTGGAAAAAACGAACCTAATCTAACTTAACGACCTCGGGATCCTATGACTCAATCTCAGCTGAATGAAATCGTCTGCTCACTGGCTGGAATAGATTACTAGAGTTGTCCCCACCTTGAGAGCTGACCTGACCTAATGTACGAGTAACCTATCGTGAACTCAGGTTTTAAGAGAAGGAAAAGTCTTTAGTTAATGTAAGATGGTTAAAATATATTCTCCATCTCACCTATCCTAACTTTACATATCTGAGGGCAGCTCGTCTCAATTCAAGTCTTAAGCTCATTTCAATAGGCTAATACGCTAATGTCATATCTTATTTGCTCACCTAAAACCCATCCCAAGTTCATATAAATATCGCCCCAAAATAGTGTAAGTATCGTTATTGCATCTAAAAATCGTGCTCAGATCATTTCAAATTCTCACTAATCTCGTCAGAAAATGTACTATGCTCATCTCAAAATTGTACTTAGCTCATCTCAAAAAGTCCTTGCTTCTCAACCCCCTGACGTCACATGATCGCTTTCATTTCAGAACCATCCTCAGTCATCTCAAACTCACACTAATATATCTCGAAATTGCACTTCTCATCTCAAAATCACCTTCACTTCATCTAAAAATAATACTAAGCTCATCTCAAAAACACACTAAGCTCACCTGAAAAATATACAGCTTCATCTCAAAATCACACTAAGCTCATCTCAATATTACACTAGCTCATTTCAAAAGCGCTCCAATCTCGTCTCCACAACACATTATGCTCACCGTAATATCCGACAGGGCTCATCTCAGATCGTCCTAAGCTAATCTCAGATCGTCCTAAGCTCACCTCACATCATTCTAAGCTCATCTCAGATCGTCCAAAGCTCATCTCTGATCATTCCAGGCTCATTTCAGAATCGCCTAACTCCAGATCGTAGCAGGTTCATCTCAACTTGCCATCATCTCATCTCAAAATTTTTCTTATCTCTGAAAAAATCGGGAAAGTCATATAGCTGTCAGAAAGTTTAATTTAACTTCTTTTTGTAATGGTTTCCTGCTATTGTCCCGGCATAAATGGAGATATTGCATTCCGGGGCTTCGAAAAGAAAAAGATTCCGGATCAGTTTCGTAATGCCTTCCTGACCTATCCTACCGAATTCTGTCTGTATTTAGTGTGACCTCCCCTAATTTAACCTATCCATTCCCTAACCTACTTTAACCTAACCCAACCCAACCTGATCTGTGCTAATCTAGTGATGTATTCTAGCTTAATCTAACCTTACCTAATCTAACCTAACCTAACCTAACTTTAGCCGAAATTTGCTATACCCAATTTGACCCACAAAAGCCTTCCATTGCATAGCTCAGTCTAACTAAACCTGATCTTATTTATCTAATGCAAACTTAACTAAACCCAAGTCAATCTTTACGTAGGCTAATTCAACCTAACCTAACTTACTGTTCCTTAGTTAGGTTTTAAAAACTAGAATATACCCGAGCTTCACCTAAACCGAATAAATCAAGTGAGTTAGGTTTTAAAAACTAGAATATACCCGAGCTTCACCTAAACCGAATAAATCAAGTGAGTTAGGTTTTAAAAACTAGAATATACCCGAGCTTCACCTAAACCGAATAAATCAAGTGATATATATTTAGTATTATTCAGCAGAGTATCCAAGGGAGGGAGGGTAGAGGCGCTTGCTCGTCCTCTCTCTACACACACACACACACACACACACACACACACACACACACACACACACACACACACACACACACACACACACACACACTATCTGGGGCATCAAACGCGTTCAAAGAGTAAACACACACACACACACACACACACACACACACACACACACACACACACACACACACACACACACACACACACACACACACACACACACACACACACTCTCTCTCTCTCTCTCTCTCTCTCTCTCTCTCTCCCCTACCCCAGAGCCTTCACAAATTAAGCTATGAATTACACAACTGTATACGATCTGAATTATTCCCTTTATTTTTTCTGGTAACAAGTGTAGTGAAGTTAATAGGACACCAAGATGTTTAGGAATGAAGGGGGGGGGGACAAGTTTGATGAGGGGTTGGTGAGGGGATGTGTTGGTGAGGGGGGGTGTTGGTAAGGGGGAGTGTTGGTGAGCGAGTGTTGGTGAGGGGGTGTTTGTGAAGGGGTACGTTGGTGAGGATTTGTTGGTGAGGGCAGGTGAGGGGATGTTGGTGAGAGGGGCTGTTGGTGAAGGGGGAAGTTGGTGAGAGGGTATCATGCTGAGGAGTGTGTGTTGGTGAGGTGGAGTGTTGGTGAGGGGGTGTGCTGGTGACGGGGTGTTGGTGAGGGGATGTTGGTGACGGGTTGTTGGTGAAGGAGAAACTAAGTTGGTGAGGGGAAAATTGGTGAGGGGGGGGAGTTGGTGGGGGGACTGAGGAAGGAAGTTAGTGCGTGGGGAGGGGGGGGGTTGGTGAGGAAGGTTGGTGTTGCGTGTGTGTGTGTGTGTGTGTGTGTGTGTGTGTGTGTGGAGAGGGGGAACAAGCACCTCTCCACTCCCTTCCTTGAGTATTCCTCTGAATCACATTAAATATATATCACTTGATTTAATCGGTCACTTCCACCCTTGATGAAATCCTGGGATGTTGTTATTCTCCCCCGCTCCCTGTCTACCCCTCACCCGACCTTAACCTGACCCAGTTAAGTATCTCCTTACTAGCAATGATCTAACCTAAAACAACCTAACATAGCCAGACTAATCTAACTGTATTCATACTTCCTGCGATCTTTTCTAAGTCCACCTAACCTACATAATTCTGGCTTTAAAAAATATGATCTAACCTAACTCACCAACAAAACTATTTTTACTTAGCTTAATCTCACCAACTTTAACCTAACCCAACTTCATCTACCACTGTCTATCCTGACCCAACCCAACCTAATCTAACTTAATTCATCCCAGTTTAACGTAATCTAACCTAAACTAGCTGTAAAACATCCTATCTCTCTGAATAACAAAATAATTCAACTCAAACATATCACCACATCATATTAACAAAACAGCCTCCTATTCTCGCCACGGTAAATATGCCACGCACCTGTTAAAAGTCGGTGCTTTGAATGATATGTTTCTGTGCACTACTGGCTCTATGCACGTGTTCATTATGCATATTGCCCCAAAAAATCATGGACGGAAGGGTTAAAATGAAAATGTGAGGGTGTTAGTTGGCGCGTTGTTGAGTTGGGTTGGGTGGCAAATGATGTTTTTGTGCCCGTGTTTTTTAGTTATTTCGTTACTGTCTCTTCATGGCCTGTTTTACTGTATATATGTACTCGATTACGGGATGCATTCGGATTCACAGTACACCCAAACTCGCAAATACACACCACTTATATCACACTCTACTCACGTCAAACTCAATTTCCAGCACAGTTCACTCAAAACACACTACACTCTCACCACACTGGAGCTTACAATACACAACGTCTTTCACACTTAAGTTCAACTCGACTCACAACGAAATGGAACTCACAAGTGTACATTACTCATATCACATACAAGTCCGCAACACACTGTAGTCACAAAACACTAGATTTTTAACATATACTTGTACACCCCTCACAACACACTTTTTTTTTTTTTTTTTAGCTTAGTACACTGCAGTTACAATACACTCTTCAGAACATTTCTTACAACGCACTCTCATCTTACACCAGATTCAACCCACACACAGACACACAGACACAGACACACACACACACACACACACACACACACACACAAACACCAATTACAATACTCGATATCATTACACTTTCACAACACTGCACCCATAATATCAACAACAATCTACATTCAACCCACACAACACACTCCCTTTTTCCATCCACAAAATCTTTTAATCCTTTTCGACTGGAAATTCACGTTTGCAATAGCTTGTGCATTTATTCTGTTTATTTTCTGGGGTTCGAAAATACAGCAATGCATGAAAACTCCGATACAGGAAAACTGAAAAGAGTGAAATCATAGTAGCAGGGAGGATGGATGAAAGGTAGAAAGGAAAAAATGGAGGAGAGTAATGGAGGAAAGTAAGAGAGGAAGAGAGGAAAGAAAAAGGCTAAGTGGAGTGTATGAAGAACGATGGAAGGGGGGGGGGGAAATGAAGTAAGGATGGAATCTAGGAAGAAAGAAGGAAGGAAATATTTGTAAGACGGCAGGAAGGAAGAAGGAGAAAAAAATTAATCATACTGCATGCATTTTCAAACAAATGACTATAAGAATACTGTAAATCTGCATATTAATGAATAAATAATTTAAGTTACATGCGTCCACCCGAATGTCTAAAACTTAATCCGAGAGGGCGAATGTACTACTATTATTTAAGCTTCCCAACAATGTGCATACACTGGGTCCGCGGTAGTTTTAACAGTTTCCAAGATGACCCAGTTTTCGTGCACAATTTGGTGTTTTTTTCTTAAACATGTATATTTTATGAAGTATAGTCGCACATTTTGGGAAACGCCACTTAAGTACCTCTCATTATTTTTTTTTTTTCATGTGCTTTCCCACAGTGTGTGTAGATCCACTGTTGTTCTAATATCTCTGAAATCACCCAGTTTAGTGTTGTGGCCTACTATTTATTACACAATGAGTAACCAGGTAACCATACCCCGTTTACTCTAACTTGGCCTAAAACTGTCATATCTCCATCTTGAATGCAAAGATGTTTCAAGAGATTAGCACTGGAACATGATGCTAGCCACGAAGAAGTGCTATGGAAATAATGTAGAACCACAGCATTGTCTCTTTCTGCGAATGAGCTATGAGAAATAAACCAAAGAAGAATGTAAATATGGGCTAAGTTAGAAAAAAAACAAGTATGGCCACCAGCTTCCAGCCAGGTGACATGTGGAGGTGTAGGAGGACTACTGGGCCTTGGGATAGGCCACTGCCCCCAAGAAACAGGCCCTGAGCCTTTGCCCAGAGTCGGACACGTAAAAAAAAAAAAAAAAAAAAAAAAAAATATAGTAGTGTTCTCTCTCGCTGTCTCCATCTACAAATGCAACAGATCGATGAAAGAAGGGAAAAGACAGGAGACAGCACGTACAAAATAGAAAAAGACGTTCTCGCTGTCCAAGGGAATAAAAATGTTCGTGTTTGCCTTTGTCTGTCGTATCTCTGTGATCAGTGTGTTACCTTCTGCAGTATATATTTGTATAGCGTGTCAGAAGTCTGTGTAGTAGGAGTTGGGTGGTGTGTGTGTGTGTGTGTGTGTGTGTGTGTGTGTGTGTGTGTGTGTGTGTGTGTGTGTGTGTGTGTGTGTGTGTGTGTGTGTGTGTGTGTAATTTGATAGTGTGTGGTATGTCTGAAATGTGGCAGTGTAAGGTTTATCTGAGGTGCGATAGTAACAGGTGTGTGTAATATGCCGCAGCACGAGGCGTGGCAGCATGATGTGTGGCAGTGTGATGTATTGTGGTGTGAGATTTGGCAGTGTGGGGTTTGGCAGTGTGAGGTGCGTCTGTAGATGTGACAGCATAATGTGTGTCAGTGTGAGATGTGGCAGAGTGAGGTGCGGCAGGGTGAGATGTAGCTGAGAGAGATGTGTAAAATATAGAGCAAAATGTGAGCTTAATAAAAGATGGTCGGTCTACACAGCACTGAAATGCATCGGACCTCAAATACATTTCATAATATATTTTGCTTCATATATTCACCACAGGAGCACAAAGAATTCCCATTTCACTTCCCGTCCCGAGATATGGAAGGGCGTGTTGCCCACATCACTAGGTACGGTACTCTTGATTATTATTATTATTTTTTTTTTACGTTTCCTGTTTCTGTTTTCTACCCATCCAGTGTACTGTATAACACTAGGAGCGAGGGGTGGAATGACGAAGACTATGACTACGTGATGATATCTACCACTACCACAGCTTGTGTTAATTACCACGTCTCTTACATGCCTCAGCCACAACTTACATCACCATACCCCACACTACGCATTATCGCATGAAACATACTTTCACACCACACGCTTCCACGCCTCTCTCACATTTCAAGTCACACTTCACACTGGCTAAACAACTACTACCACTCCCCACACTCCCACACCTCAGGCACACGTCACACTACCAAACCAACACATTACACGTTATCAAACATTTTACACACACACACACACACCTCTCACATATCTCTGAGTCACGTAGATTGCCACACCACATACTACCACACTGCACATCTCACACACAACACACTACCACATCACACACTACACAGCTCACAGTACCTGACCAAATATTCCTATGTTTTCACACAATCTTCACTACTACAACTACTACCACTGCCAACAATTATTATTATCATCATCACCATCACACACACACACACACACACACACACACACACACACACACACACACACACACACACACACACACACACACACACTACCAGACTGCCCACATCATAAATACTGCATGCTTTACCACACACTATCCCACAAAATATTTCAACTCCTACCACACCCCACACAACCACTCCCCACATGCACACCCCTTGTTTTGTACAGACCAGCGAATTTTCAAACCCTCATTGTATTCAGCTCACATGATATTCTGCCTTTATATACAGGCCAAAAGCACCACGAAATTTAAAGAACAGTTTCCAGCATCGCGTGGTTGAATATTTCCGTGCTTGTGAGAGTTAATTTGTTCTAGCAGAGGGCGTAAACTTGGCTTTATTCTTGCTACAATTAATTTATGTTTTATTCTCGTTACACCTCAGTTAGGTTTTATTCTTGCTACACTTCATTGCCATACTTTGTTTAGGCTTTATTTGTGCTACACTTCATTTAGGTTTCATTCTTGCTACACTTCATTAAGACTTTATTCTTGACACAGTTCAGTTAGGCTTTTTCTCACTACACGCCATTTAGGCTGTATTTTTGCTGCACTTTATTTAGCCTTTACTCTTGCTTTATATGGGGCTGAAACATGGAATATGGGTGTAGCAGAGAGGAAAAGTTTGAATGTAATGGAGATGAGGTGTCTGAGGAGTATGTGTGGAGTGACGCGTATGGATCGAGTGCGAAATGATGAAGTGCGAAGGAGAACTGGAGTTGTTCGGGAGATGGCTGGTAGAGTTGAGCAGAGGGTGTTGCAATGGTTTGGGCATATGGAGAGAATGGATAATGAGCGATTGGTGAAAAAGATAACTAGATCTGATGTGAGAGGTGTAAGGCTGAGAGGAAGACCACGAATAGGATGGATGGACAGTGTGAAGAGAGCGCTGGATGCGAGAGGGATGTCTGTTGAGCAAGGAAGAGTGGCTGTGCGTGACAGAAATAAATGGAGAGAAATTGTGAATGAATAAGTGATGACGCAGCCCTGAGGGGATATTCTCCCGCATTTGGTCTGATCAGCTAGTCAGGTCAGGTGCGGGTAAGGGGATGGGTGTATTATGATGTGGCAGGGGTAAACCAGTTCTGCTGTCGGGCCCTGCTGCGGATGTCACTGATTGCATTGTGCAGTTGACCCTTGTGCGGTGTGGTGCGGTGAGGATCTGTCCGTTCTCCCCTTTGGGGCTAAGATGCGAATAAATGTGTTTGAATGGATGAGTAAATGGAGAGTGAGTCGTCCTGTCTCGGCTACCTCCCTTTCCTTGGGGGAAGCAGCCTAGGTATATAGATAGATAGATAGACTCTTGCTTCAATTCATATAGGCATTTCTTGCTAAACTTCATTTAGGTTTTATTTTTGCTACATTTTACTTTGGCTTTGTTCTTGCCACACGTCATCTAGGCTTTATTCTTGCTATAATCACACTTTATTCAGCTTAGAAGAGCACCCAAGCAGAGAAAGGATTAGCGAAAGCCATAGCCAACCCCTCCAGAATGAAAAGTGTTCCTTAAGCTGAATAAATTATCCTCAGGAACAAAATGATATTACGTCCTCTCACCGACTGGGTTGCTCTGTGCAGCTCCGTATCATTCTATCATCGATTCTGAAAATATTTTGGTCATACAGCGCCAGGGTCCTCATACTGTTGGTCGCGATTCCCCGGGGGTCGTCAGATGATTTCAGGGGGACCGCGAGATAACTTCTAGAATGTGAAAAATGTTAAAATAATAACTGTAAATGAAGGAGTTGGCCAGTTTCGGGTATATATTAAGTGTGCAAATGAATGTAATTTATTCCTATAATTGCCTTTATACAATACTTTATATATGAAGCACTGGAGTACAAGTATCATGGTAGCGTGGCCATTAACGGTAGAATTTCTTTCCTATGTGGTGCATGATTCGCCACTGAAGCGTTCTCGAATGGGTGTACTCGTACTGATAAAAGCTGTTAGATTTCATGAGGAAAAGTAGTGCTGCCAATATACTCAATATCTGACATAAGAATTATATCGACGATACTTTCATATTTTTATCTGCAAATGATATAATGGAGAGCCACAGTAGATACCTGACGAAAATGTATTGTACATTATTCAAGACTGAGATTCCTCCCTCGGCCCTTCCGCCTCAGTGCCTCACCATTCCCATTACTCTCACGTTTATCACTTTTTGACGCAAAGGTCCGTTGGTACACAACCTGGATGGCGGAGTCTCGAAAACATGTAATCACTTCGCAGAAAAAAAAAAAATGTGTGTTTCTCAAAGTTAGCTTTTCTTTGATACTTAGGAGCAATGGGGATCTAATTATCAGCACCTATGCTTTGAAGTGAGTGTGTGGTACTAGAACGTAGTGCCTGATATTTTGGTATTAATCCTAATAAAAGTGGCATCTGTCCACGGTAACATAGTGAAAAAGACACATAAATCGATCGTAAGAGTTTATGAGCTGCCGAGGTCTTTGTGCTTAGTATGTGTGCACAGTTTCAGGAAGGTAGTTATATCTGCAGTACGGGCTGGAGACTACTCATCAGGTCATTAATCACGGAAAAAGACTCGCAAGTGCTTGTATCAAGTATGAAGTCCTGTAAAACGAAAAGACATCTGCACAATATCAGACAGGCTGACAAACCAATAGACGGTGTGTGTGTGTGTGTGTGTGTGTGTGTGTGTGTGTGTGTGTGTGTGTGTGTGTGTGTGTGTGTGTGTGTGTGTGTGTGTGTGTGTGTGTGTGTGTGTGTAGCAGCAAAAAATCTAGTGGTATTATGGGGATTTTTCAAAGTCCTGGAAGTAATCTGGAGAGTTATACAGTACTTTTATGTACCATGACAATTATTTGAGGATCAAAATTCCGACCTCATTGTTAAATAAATTAAAAGTCAGAATCCATTTGACCATAAAATAATCAAATCTTTAAGCAACAACTCATCAAAAATGTTACTCTGGCCGTTTTGTCCTCGTCCGTTTACTACCTCCCTAAACTGTCCAAATTTACTCTCAGGGGGGAATTCCTCGTCAGCTGGAAACCCCTGCCCCAAAATGAAAGAAAAGAAATTCGTCTGAAAGTAGCAAGGATAACACATTTCATTATCATATTGGTGTTAATGCTGGCCTTTTCCTCACTAGAAAACACACACACACACACACACACACACACACACACACACACACACACACACACACACACACACACACACACACACACACACACACACACAATTTACTGAACCCTGGATTGTGGTTTTCAGTCATGTAAGAATAATCTGGAGAATATTTGTGCAAACACGGCATTGACTATCAGAAGCCGAGGTGAAACTTTTCTAACAAAATCACTGAGGTATGAAAACAAGAAGCGCGCATTGAAATATACGAATATTGTATATATTTGCTTTAAACTATTTTCATTATGAAGAACGATCTCGCTCTTCGATCTGCCCATTCGTAAGACAAGAACTATGCTGATCCTGAACGAGACATTCCTAACATGTAATGAATATGGACGGTGGGTATTAGGGTTTGTGTGGTAACAGGTTATGGAGGTTATGGAAGGTTACCCATAACAATTGTCCCAGAGTCAGACACACATAAATTAAAGTATATAATATTCCTTCAAAACAAAAAGTAAAAGAAAAAAAAAAGTCCTGAAGATGATGATGATGATGATGATAAACATTAAATCCTCACCCATCCAAAAATCTAAAAACACCAAATAAATGCCAAGGAAAGGAGACATCCAGGCCATAATGTACTGTATAACGCCCACCTACGAAGTTACCCCTAGCCCGTTTTTTGTTGATGCTTCTCACTCTCCTGGGGGACTCAGCTAAACTCATGCAATATTCGGGGCGAGGAGCACAACCCGCCAGGCCGTCTCTTTTATCAGGTACTATGGGAAACAATTCTGGGTGTGTAGGCCCTAAAATATAGTGGGGGGATTCAGGGGTGTATGAAAGATATTGCGGCTGTGCTGGCTGGATGTTAATGGGTGTAGGAGTGGTGTAGTTGTGTTGTTATGAGAAGTGTTAGTGGTCGTGTTAGAGTTGTTGTCAGTGGTGGTGCTGGTGTTAGAAAAGGCGGTGGTGGTGATACGTTAGTGGTAGTTGTGATGGTGTTAGATGTGGTGGTGTTGATGCTGGAAAAGATGGTGGTGATGATATATTGGTAATATGTGTCGGGTTGGTGGCGTTATTGGTGGTGATAGTGGATGTGGTGTAGGGGGAATCCTAGAAGACGTGTCACCATGTAATGGAATGGTTAACATAATCGTGGTGGTGGTGGTGGAGAGGTGAGTGAGGTGTTGAAAAGTGTGTTAAAAATACTGTTGTGGTGTGGAAGGATGTGTTTGAGGCTTGGTAGTTGTGGTGTTGTTTGATGTGGTGCAGGTGGTGATGATGGTGGTGCAATTCGTGAGTCTGGTGGTGATGTGGAGTTGTATCAATTTTTAGTGAGGTTGTGGTCTTGCACTTGTGTATTTCAGGCTTCTTTAGTGATGGTGTTGTGGTGTGGTATTGAAAGGTGTATGTTTGTTGTGCTGGGGATTGTAGTGATGTTGGTAGGAACTGAGATGGCTGTGTTTTTGTGAAAGAGTATGGTACTGAAGTGTGTGTGTGTGTGTGTGTGTGTGTGTGTGAGAGAGAGAGAGAGAGAGAGAGAGAGAGAGAGAGAGAGAGAGAGAGAGAGATAGCAGTGTTGTGATCTTGGAAGGTGTGTGTTTGAACTGTGTGCAATGATGGCGGTGGTAGTTCGGTGTTCAGAGGTGTTTGTGTTAGTGTTGGATGTGCTGTGATGAAAGGTGTGTTAAATGTGTGCTAACGGTGGATTTGAGGCTGGTGTAGTGGTGTGCTGTGGTAGTCTTCACGAGAAAAGGGTGTGTGTTAGTGGTGGTGGTGTGGTGCCAAGAAACGGAGATGTTAAATGGATATGAATACTAGGGATACACACACACACACACACACACACACACACACACACACACACACACACACACACACACGAGACAGGTGAAATCCAATATTCTGGTCGTGTCACTAATATTAACTCGTCAGGCCATCATAACTATATAGGTTAAAGCAAATACACACACACACACACACACACACACACACACACACACACACACACACACACACACACACACACACAAATTCCCTCTCCTGTGGCCTGGACGTATAACGGTGATTGCATATTACAACGTTGTTTACGATTCATACACACTCGCGTTACCAAAAAACACCCATGCATAACTAAAAAATAAAAAAAAATAAAAACGAAAAAAAAAATACATTCCTAGAGAAACGCGGCTATGTTAGTATGAAGAAAAAGGTTCAGTATTACGGAAAACACAGATAAATTACTACAATAAAGACGAAAGAAGGTTTTAAACTAAATCAACATGTTTATTCTTTTGTAGTCAGTCGCACAAAAAGGGGTATTTTTCTTCAAAGTCTGTTGAGGATAGAAAAAAAAAATTAAGCTGTACTTTTCTGCATCTGCTGTACTAATGGAGCCAACATACAGCTTCAATTTTTGATGGCACTTTTTCCAGTTTGCTCTGTAACCTTTGCGTTTGGGAATTCAGTACGGTAATAATAACACAACAGTGGATCTTTATTCCTACCACTAACTGCAACTCGACCCTTGAGCATATTTAACTAGTTTTCAATATTTACACATAAAAGTATAATTCATTTCAGTACACGAGTTCTTCTTAAATAAATGTGACAGTAGTGCATCAAATACTGAGATCAGGTGCAGCACTGATGTTAATGTTTACCACCCCTCCACACTGCTAAGCCCTACGCCGACAGTGAAATTACCCTATATCACTCTTTATGGCTTGGAGAAAAGTTTCAAATTGTTATTATTTTACAGTCCATATTTTTACATAAAAGAATAAAAACCTCTCCCTGGCATTGTGCACGACTTACGGTTATTCTGATGCAAAACAGTCAACATCCCTTCAAAAACAGTTATCAGAGGTTTGGTGGTATTGTGAACAGAAATAAAAAGCGACGACCTTGTCTTGCGAGCAAAAGTTCAGACCCCAGAGATGACAGGGTTTTCTCTTAATGTTTAGTGCTACGAGGAAAACTGTCTTGCCGCTACACAGTGTCAGTCACCCTACACTCTGGAAAGGCGTAGTATGAGATGGGGTTTACTACTTGCATCACATTACATTAAACCTATTTTTGCTTGGTGATATTAAATGGTTGAAAAGATTAGGAGAAATACACTGAGGTGGTTTGGACATGTGGAGAGAATGGAGAATGAAAGACTGACTAAGAGGGTGTATGTAGGTGAGGTGGAGGGAGGGAGAGGGAGGGGTAGACCGAGGATGAGGTGGAGGGATGGAGTTGAGAGGTATATGAGGGAGGGGGGGGTGAGTTGGGGGGAGGGGAGTCAAATGGTGGGTGACAGAGTGACTTGGAGGCGTTTTGTCTGCGGCCACCCTTTGCGGGATTAGGGCGTCGGGCTATAGATAGATAGATAGATAGATATTAAATGGTATATAAATCACGCCCAGTAGACTTCAGTTTGAGCAGTCAGAAAGGGATTATGCGAGTGAGGCCACATTCAGGTTAAAACAGTCCCGTTAAAATGAACCCTTCATAGTGAAGCATTCATCATAAATATGGTGTGATTGAAAATTATAACTTTTTACCAACAGCGATAGAGAAGCTGGTACTGTTTTCAGTTTGTCTGTGTGTCTGTGTCTGTTAGCACGATAACTTCCCAACCGCTCAAGGTATCATCACAAAAGTTTACAGGTGTGTAGCACAGAAAAAAATCGATCACAGTTCGAAACTGGTTAAAAGGAGGTCAAGGTCTGTGTGTCCGCTCGAGATATCACAAAATTTTACAGGTGAGTAGTAGGGATGAAAATCTCCTACGAATATTGTTTATCAGTTCGTGTGCCGATGTGTCTGTTAGCAAGATAACTTCGCAACCGATCAAGATATCATCACAAAATTTTACAGGTGTGTAGTAGGGATGAAAATCTCATACGAGTTTGAAATTGGTGAAAGTAGGTCAATGTCAAGGTCATATTCCGAGCCGCGCTAGATATGTATCGGCTCGCGGCTGGTGTGATTTCCCCTTTGGGGGACCTCTGGTTTCATTTATTTATTTATTTATTTTTATTTATTTCATGTAAGAAAGGTTTTATCATTTCTATTCTACTGGCAAATTCTGCTTGCTTATGATTTTTCACAATTTTCCTGTAATCTGAACAAAGTTAGTTAAATACTACCACACTACCGGTTTGAAAATAGGTTCAGTTTCCCTAAACGTGGGGTGATTGTCCTACGGTTGGCAACACTGAACTGACGGGCTTGAGACTGAGCTGAAGCCTCTGCCACAGTATATCAACCTGTTTCTCTCTCTCTCTCTCTCTCTCTCTCTCTCTCTCTCTCTCTCTCTCTCTCTCTCATTAGAAGTACTAGTTAAAACAAACACTATTAACCCTGTCACATTCTTGATAATAATTAAACAAAATGTAAGTAATTACTGTAATGGTTACAAATAAATTACAAACTGAATTACATTTACTACTTGACAACTGGGCCCCTGAGTGACTAATGCTGCAAGGATCAGTACAGGGAAGAACATAATTTATACGTGTTGACGTATGATGCAAAATGTATACTGTTATATTAAGAACACTCCCTCTAATACTTCAAAAATTAGTATATAATTGAAATAACCAGTCATAAAAGTTATACTCCTACTACTATTATATAAATATTACTATTATATAATACACATGAAATTTATAGTGAGAGGTAGCCTCTGTGGTACAGTGGCAAAGTGTGCGTTTTCGTACACTGAAGAACGAGGGTTCGCGCCCAGCCTGGGTAATTAACTTTGGGAACGTTCTTTTGGCCACATACTGCTTTGGTGGACACAAGGGTCGCTGTGGTTGAACCAGTGACGCATACTATAAAGTACGCTTGCACCCAGTCGGCTTGCGCGGGCCGATTACACTTGGTTCACAGACTACACACAAATCCAAAGCCACTACAACACAACAATTACACTTACAAGCACTTCTCACTCTACATACAATCTCTACCAGACAGCCTAAGCCACTTGGTAGAGATACACAGGCTGTATTGTCCCCACTTCTGTAGGGATAGGCCGGTCCTGCAGTGGAAACTCAAACGGATGATGAGATGATATATATATATGAAAGAGAGAGAGAGAGAGAGAGAGAGAGAGAGAGAGATTCAATGATAATCTAACACACCAAAATCCCCTGCTGGATGGTGACAGCGCTGCCTCATCAATCCATCAAAACACCTAAATTATGCACTGGTTTTACGCATTTCATTAACAACACAGACCTAATTCCCTTCGTCCCGTGGGGCTTAGGCAGGTAGAGAGAGAGAGAGAGAGAGAGAGAGAGTGTGTGTGTGTGTGTGTGTGTGTGTGTGTGTGTGTGTGTGTGTGTGTGCTATAGAACGTCCACTTTTACCTGACTTTTTTGCTCCAGTGCAGGTTATATTCCATTGCTCTACTTCTACTGTCCTACATGTAGTACGTGGGAGCGATCACCATCCACTCACTCGATGTTGTGCAGCTCTCGGGTGTCTGCCCTTTCATCTCCTCTATCCTTCTTTCCTTCCATCCTCTTCTGCCTTTCTTTCCTTCATTCTTCTCTCGTCCTTCTGCTTACGGGTGACTTTACACTCCCTCTTCTGTCCTTCTTTCCTTCATTCTTTCCTCTTTCCTCTGCCTGTGGGTGACTCTACACTGAGTGACAGGCCAAGTAGTTTCCTATACACCGGGAAACCATTTATTACGCTGGGTGGTAACCATATAACCAAATTTTAGCGCCTGGTGCCTTAGTGGGTGAATACGACTCTCCAATCGGATTGAGCCGGTGAAGGTTTACATCCAAGGGATGGTTGGGGTTTATTGTTCACGTAAGGCCACTCAGGGATGAGTGAGGCTGTCAATAATCTTAAATGTCAGGACCAACTTACCTACGCTCCTCATGGGGAAACGTAGGATTGGATGATGAATGATGAGTGAGTTCTACATACCTTCCATAGCATTTAGTGAAGGGCATCACATTCTAGCGTTAATGTATCTCTATAGTGTTAATATCTTCTGTTAATCTCTCACTCATGATAATCTATCTCCTTTCTACTGTTAATCTCTCTCAGTGACAGATTATGACAAAACCCGCCTCCTTCCTCCTTTACGGACTAGTTATTCATAAGTAACATCATTTTCTCAATGTTTTGTTACAATCTGACTGTCAAGCTGGAAGATGGCAATCCTGGCTCGAGATAAAATGGAAGAGGAGAGTAACCTATGAAATTTATGTTTAATTTTCAAGGAACAAAGAGACCTCCCCGATTTGTCATCACCACACAATTGCCACCACGATGTAATCCAACACCAATTTCAGTAGGTTTTTGTTATGGTGCAATGGATAAGTCCCCCCCCTACTCTGTCTCTGTCTGTCTGTCTGTCTGTCTGTCTCTCTCTCTCTCTCTCTCTCTCTCTCTCTCTCTCTCTCTCTCTCTCTCTCTCTCTTTCACTAAGGCATTCAAGAATTTCCCTGATTTTCTGGCCCGGCATTCACTGGAAAAAAAAAAAAAAAATCTTCTATTTGGTTCAGCTGAGTAATGAGAGCATTCATTACACATCGACCTGGATCATCAATTAATGGAATAGATGGAGGATACAGTTGCGAGGAGAGGAGAGTGAGGACAGGATAGCAAAGGGAGAGGTGGAGTGATGTACCTACATACTTGTTTGTCTATCTATCTATCTATCTATATATCATCATCAGCCGTTTGAGTGTCCACTGCAGGACCGACCTATCCCGACCGAAGTGGGGACGATACAGCCAATTGTATTTCTACAGTGTGGCTTAGGCTGTCTGGCAGAGATTGTATGTAGGGTGAGAAGTGCTTGTAAACGTAACCGTTGTGTTTGAATGGCTTTGGATGTGTGTGTGTAATCTGTGGACCAAGCGTAATCGGCCCGCGCAAACCGACTGGGTGCAAGCGTACTTTATAGTATGCGACACTGGTTCAACCACAGCACCCCTTATGTCCACCAAAGCAGTATGTGGCCGGAAGAACGCTGCCAAAGTTTATTACCTAGGCGGGGCGCGAACCCTCATTCTTCAGTGTACGAAAACGCACACTTTACTACAGTACCGCAGAGGCTCTCTCTCTCTCTCTCTCTCTCTCTCTCTCTCTCTCTCTCTCTCTCTAAATATATATATACAGTATATAAAATCAGATTACTGAATCTCGGTAGGAGTCTAACCACATACAAAAATCGTCCTTTTCAACCTGTCCTCAATCCCAGAAAGAGTAACCACAACATAACTTGTCCAAGTCATCCTGTTCTCTTTCTTCAGGCTGCCCTCCCACCAACCTTCACCACACACTCTCATAAACCTCTCCACCCCATCCCTCCACAGCATCCTCGGCCTACCACTCCTTCCTAGTTTCCCCAGTAACCGCATCAGCTATGAAGGCTTTTACCATGGCTTCCTGGCCAGTTTCTTCTTTATACTACACCTTAATAGCCTCAGGTGTGTAATTTTCTGCAATCTGAGTGGCATTACAGAAAAGGCAATGCTAGGGAGTAGTATGCTAATTATAACATTATGGCTGATATGATCGAAAGTCTTTTAAGCTGGCAAAAATAAAAACAATATAGGGTATGGTGTATACTCGCAAGCAGGACACTGATGGGGAAATGAGGGAAGGAGACCAAGAAATAGTGTTCTG
>NC_136958.1:43654748-43657248 GCF_032717465.1 Coenobita brevimanus | reverse complement strand
TCCATTACGAAAAGAACAGAATTAATACATGATTCTTAATTCTCCCATTTACTGCGGGACCAACTTCTATTTATATGATGAAATAAAAGACGGGACGGGGCATGGAGGCGAGGGGCAACAGCGAGAGTGGGGCGCGACCCTAAAAAGGCTAAGAACTACTGCCTGACGGGATTAAGGCGCCTGGCTATATACAGAGAGATAAAACTTCTCTTAATGAGTACCATTTTCTCTCTAGATAGATAGACAAATAGACAGATGGATAGATAGATATAGATAGATAGATAGATAGATAGACAGACAGACAGTACACAGATGAATATTGATAAATAAAGATAGACAGATAGATGGATAAATAGATAAGGTAAAACTTCTCCTTACGAGTACCATTCTCTCTCTCTCTCTGTCTCTCTCTCTGTCTCTGTCTTTCTCTCTCTCTCTCTCTCTCTCTCTCTCGGATGCAATACACTGTCTGCATCCAAGGCTGTGATTGTGGACTGGGGTCGCGGGTAATTTAATTCTCTCTCTCTCTCTCTCTCTCTCTCTCTCTCTCTCTCTCTCTCTCTCTCTCTCTCTCTCTCTCTCTCTCTCTCTCTCTCTCTCTCTCTCTCTCTCTTTCTCTCTCTCTCTCTCTCTCAGCAAGGCATTCACGGCTTCCCTGATTTTACAACTCCGCATTCACTCAAAATAAAACGTCGTTGCCTTTTTATTCAACCACGTTCGGAATGCATTCATTACCCATCGTCCTGCATCATCAATTAGGTGGGTTAGATCGAGGGCACGGAAGCGAAAATGAGCGGAGAGCGAGGAGAGGAAGAACGAGAAAGAGGTGGGGGTGATAAACAGCGTGTATAAGAGGGAAGTGGAGGGGGAGAAAAAGGAAAGGAAGGCTGAGAAAGGGAGCTTAAAAGTGCAGAGAAGTGAAACTGATGAAGAAATACGTTAGGTACACTCTAAGACACAACCATCTTCCCAAAGCTTGACGAATAAATAGCGGAAAAATCGAACCATTTGAAACAGGCACTAGTGGAGATAAGGTGTTCAGTGTATTTCTCCAGGTGTAAATTTTCTTTAGACGGAACCGGGGGATACGGTAGTTGTGCCCTAGACTGTACATGGCTTGCTGACTGTGTACCTATAATTGTATCCTGCACTGAGTAAAACTGAATAAAATAATACATGGATTCGTTCCGTCGCTGGCTGTACCGCAGTGCGTCAAAACTTGTGGATGCAGTATCTCAGTCAGTGTCGCCGCTTTGAGGAATTTCGTTTGCTAATGTGGAAAACAAATGAAAAACGAACATGGACGTGGACAGCCGGACGTCATCCCACACAAGTGTGGAATTTTTTTCCACACTACACGTTCTCTATTTTTTAGGAATGTACGGGGAATTTTATCATGGATGGGAGACATTAACATGTTTTGTTATTCTGACCTTTCACAGTTAATGAGAATGCAGTGTTTGTCTATAATACTGTCACCTCAAACAAGGAAAAATACGTCGTGCAACACAGACTACCTGCTCCCATCCGGCGATGTCATTACTTCTTACTGAGAAAATTACTAAACAATTATTTAAACAATTATTTACAAGAGAGATGCCAAACATTACCATTCCACACATACTTTGTAATATTAAAGAATGTTGTGAATCGTGTACAGTTCATCCATTAGAAAACTTGGATGTGAATCAGCTTTCTTGTCTCTTGATTGGGTATTAATCAGCATTTGCAGAATTATTAACTATCTTAATCATCTAACGTCCATACACTTAATAGGTCTGACATCATTATTTATACCCTCTCTTCCAGTAATCACAGTACACCAAATTCCATGGTAGCTGTACCTGCAACACATCCTCTGTCATCCTGGTTGACGAGAGCGTGTGGAATAATGACCTCACAACCAGCATGGAATTCACGGTAACTCTGATCTCAGTAACCATTCGGCTTTGGCCTTTGATAACCAAGAACTAGAGGGGAGAGTAGGGAGACTGGAAAAGATAGCAGAGAAAGAGATGGGAAGGGAAAGAGAGTGGATAAGAGACTCGAAAAAGCGGGAGAGAGTAAAGAGTGGGGAAGGTAAATGAAAAGATGGGAGGGGGGAGAAAAAAGAATGGGGAAGATGATCTAAAATGAGAGGGGAGGGAAAAGAGAGTGGGGAAAATACCCGAAAAAGAGAGGAGGGGGGGAAAGAGAATGGAGAAAATAACAGAAAAAGAGAGGGGAGTGTAAAGAGAGTGGAGATAATAACCGAAAAGAGAGCAAAGAAGATAACCTAGAAAAAAGAATGGAGGGTAAAGAGAGTGAAAAAGGTAAAAGAGAGTGAGGATGATAACCGATAAAGAGGGGGGAGGTTAAAAAGAATGAAGATAATCGAGAATGTGGGAGAGAGTAAAGAGAAGGAGAAGATAGCCGAAAGAGAGGAGGGAGGGTAAAGAGAGTGCAGAAGATAACTAAGAGAGAGAGTCGAGGTAGAGAGTAAAGATAAGAGAAAAGAAAA